>NC_056735.1:57969543-58077043 GCF_019279795.1 Protopterus annectens
GTGCACAGCTGCACAGGTGTTCATAGGTTCATAGGTTGGGACTAGGCTATCAGCCCTAGGACTTATACAAGCCTAGCCATAACAATTCCCTGGCTATTTCTTCCCACACTGGTTACTTCCCTGGAACCCTGTCAAGCAGGGTGACTGATGTGATCCCCGGGGTGAATTTCCTTTCTCCCATCCGATCAACAAGGTTCCTTTTGAAGAGGGCCAAAGAGGCGCTCTGCTTGACATGTATGGGCAGTCTATTCCAGAGTCTGGGGAGTCTCTGGGTCAGGAACCTATCCCTCCAGCATGTTTTGTTTATTGTGATGACAAGGTTTAGATCCCTGGAGCGTGTGGCTCTGAGGGATTGGGATTTCTTTAAGTGTAGCATGTCCAACAGCTCTGCATTTGACATGGCCTTGTATGTTAAGCAGAGATTGCCTCTGAGTAGACGATATGTGACAGAGTATAGCTGGAGATTTTTAAGGCAGTCAGCATAGGGCATCTGCTTTAGGCCTGTGATTCTTTTAGTGAGGTATTTCTGCGGCTTTTCCAGTTGTTGCAGATGTCTTGAGAGGTACATAATTCTATAATGGATCTAATGAGAGATGAGTACAGTGGGACAATGACCTCCATTTTTCTGGATGAAAAGCCCTTAGTGGTGAGGAGTGCCACATAGAAAGATTTCCTGACTGTTATGGCGATGTGGTTATCGAAGGCGAGACCACTGTCCACCTGTGTCCCTAAGTCTCTTATCACAATTTTAGTGTTTAGTGTACTGCCACCTATGTGGTAATTCATGGGTACATGTTTTTTCTCAAAGGGGATAACTATACATTTCTTGGCATTGAGCTCGAGTCCATGGCTCTGGCACCAAGAATCTGTTTCTGTAAGGTCCTTTTGTAGAGTATCCACATAATTTGGGGATTCAATAATGGCTCCCAGTTTGCAGTCATCTGCAAACTTTGTTAGCCGGAGTCCCTTAGTATTGGCCTGTACTTCAGAGAAGTAGATGCCAAACAAGAGCGGTCCCAGGACTGGACCCTGAGGTACTCCACTTGTAACTTGTTTGGATCTGGATTTGGGGTCAGCTACTTTTACAGTGTGGGTTCTGTCAGTAAGCCAGTTGGCAACTCATCGAGTAACGTAGGAATTAATGCCCAGCTTAGTAAGTTTATCTATGATTTCAGAGTGGGGGATGGTGTCAAAGACCTTGGCAAGGTCCAGATAGACTGTGTGGACTGCCTTACCCTCATCCACGGCTCTGGAGACTGATTCGAAGATGTCATTCAGGTTCGGGAGACAAGATCAGCCCTTCACAAATCCAAACTGGGTGGGGTCCAGTGTTTAAAGGTTGCCAATGTCTTTGTTTATAAGTTCCATGATAATACGTTCCATGGCCTTGCAGATCATAGGTTCAAAGGTTCATAGGTTCATACTAGGCTATCTGACCTAGGGCATTTATAAACCTAGCCAGAGTGTGTTTGGCTTTTGCCACCCATTTTAAATAAATTTTGCTATGCCCTTTTTCGAGGTTAGTATACTGTGCCTCTGTCTAACAGTGACACAGAAGTGATACCCGGGGTAAACCTACTATCTCCCATCCACTCATCAAGATTCCTCTTGAAGAGAGTCAATGAGGGACTCTGCCTAACCTGGACTGGGATTTTATTAAAGAGTGAAGGGAGCCTCTGGGTTATGAATCTGTCCCTCCATCATGTCCTATTTATTTCAGTGCTGAGGTTCAAGTCTCTCGAGTGCGTAGCTCAATGGGATTTGGATTTTCTGAGGTGCAGCATGTCCGTTAATTCCGGGTTGGACATGGCTTTATATGTCAGGCACAGATCGTCTCTGAGCAGGCGGTATGCCACTGAGTAGAGCTGGAGTTTCTTTAACCGGGCAGCATATGGCATCTGTTTGAGCCCTTTGATCTTCTTGGTGAGGTACTTTTGGGGTCTTTCCAGTTGCTGCAGGTGTCTGGTGAGGTACATCCCAAAAGGGGCACTGTACTCAATTATGGGCCTGATGAGGGATGAGTAAAGAGGCACGATGACCTCCCCTGATCTAGATGTGAATCCCTTCATGATTAGGTATGCTATATAAAATGTTTTTCTAACCACTTTGGCCATGTGGTTGTCAAATGAGAGATTGCTATCAACTTGGGTCCCCAGGTCCCTAATTACTTCTTCCGTACTTAATGGATTACCACCTATAGGCTGGTCAGACTGATGGGGTGGCAGTTCCCGGGATCCAAGGTGGATCTCCCCTTGTGGAGTGGGATAACTGTAGCTGTTATAGGATGCACCATGGAAATTATTGAAGTGCCCCTTCCCCAAAGGTGTATTTCACAGTGAATGACATCAGCAGCCTTGCCAAAGTAGAGCATTTGAATTGTAGGGAGTGTAACTACCCTAAAAAGTATTGTTCTCTACACAGACAAAGTCAGACAGGCACACACACACACACACACACACACACACACACACACACACACACACACACACACACACACACACACACACTTGCCAAGTCTGGGATTAGAACTTCTACCTAACTAATTTATCACACTACAGCAGTACACAGTTATAGGATGCACTATGGAGATTGCTGTGCTACAACCATCCCAGAGGTGTATTTCTAGGTGGATGACATCAGCAGCCTTGCCAAAGTAGAGCATTTGAGTTGCAGGGAGTGTGACTACCCTAAAAAGTATTCCTCTCTACACAGACATAGACAGACAGACACACACAAACTTGCCATGTCTGGGATTGGAACTCCTACCTAACTAGTTTATCACACTACAGCAGCACACAGTTATGGGATGTGCCATGGAGATTACTGGGCTACATCTTTCCCAAAGGTGTATTTCACAGTGGATGACTTCAGCAGGCTTGTCCATAGTAGGGCTATGGGGAGAGTAGTGTGTGTGCATGGGCCATAACCCATTCATCTAGAGGTTGACACACTACATGCGGGCACAGACTGGGTCATATTTCACAGGTACATGTATACAGCTGCTAGATGACTACTTCCTTGTACAGTCATATTGCACTGCTAGTACGTGCACCGCATAGTCTGTAATGCTGACAGATACTGGTGTCTAATATATACAGTGAGTGACATCTGAACCTCATGTGGTTGTGGCCCTTTGGCTGTGTGCTTGGTGGGACAGGCCTGATTGGCTCCTTGTCACAGTCACTCTCTTCCACACATCTGTGTATGTCTACTTTTGACTTATTAAAGTGTGTTGTCCTTGGATATATGTCTGTATTTATATCCACTGTGTGTGCAAAGCATGTGTGTTGCATACCGAGGAGTGTCTGTACTAACATCTGTGACTGCCAGATATGGCTAGTCCACTGGTGTTTGCAGACATGGCCTTCATATGTTTAAGTGTGTGAGCATGCCCAGTATGACCTTTCAGTATATTACTGACTGACATTGCTTTCATTTCTCTAAGTGTGTGAGCATGCCCAGTATGCCCGTCTGTACTGAATGTGTGGATCGAGTCCAGGTAGTTTGTACTGTAGTGCTGACCTTTGTGCTGTACACCTACAGGTAGCATACTGTTTCTGCAGGGTATCCGTCAATCATTTGGCATTGACTGTTACTACATTTCTACATTTCTACAAACCAAGAAAGGCTAACAGACCAAGAAACCAAAACCGAGTGTAGCAGCAACCGAAAAGTTTAATAAAAATCCAAGTAAAATCTTTTAAAGCGCTTTTTCGTCAGCGTAAGTACCTGACTTCTTCAGAACAACATACAATGGGTTACAACAAACCATTTGACAAAATTCAAAAAACGAGCCTGTTTTTACGTAAACGCTGAACCAACTACTTCCATATTTAAAGCAACATACTCACTTGTAAGTTAAACCACTTAAAGTAAAAAAAATACAACTAAAAATGAAGGATAAAAGTGTACTGTTAAAAACAACATGACAAGAGTGTAAAACAGTAGTAATAAACTACTGACATAAAAAATCTCATCTATTTAAACTTTTCAATTTCAACAAACTGGATATTGAACACATATCATTAATACCCGGGTGGCTATAAGCATTGAGCCTAATCTGCCAGACCAATTCGGCTTCTTCAAGTTTCAAAGGTCGTGGACCTCCTCTACTGTCACAAGTAACTTGGTCAATTGCCAAAAACTTGAAGGCATGGCTGTGGAACACTGAAATGTGTTTTGCTAGGGCATTATCTAATTTAAGTTTTTTAATGGCATATGTATGTTCATAAATGCGATCCCTAAGCCTTCTTTCGGTTTTACCGATATAGAAGGCAGGACATAAAGTGCACCTAGCTAAATAAATAACAAAAGAAGAATTACAGTTCAACTTGTGTCTTATTTTGTAAAGAAAACCATTTAAATTAAAATGGGACACTTCTTCCACATGCTTGCAGTAATTACAGTTTTGACACTTCCACATACCAGCATTGAGAACCGGTGAGGGCAGACTGCTCTCCAAAATCATTTTGATATTTCTCCCCTTCTTGAAAACCACCTTAGGTCTAGTACCCAATTTATCAAAGACATGTGGATACAGTTTTAAGAGTTCCCAATTTTTGTTGATAGTATCAATGCAGACCTTACTACCTATACTAAAAGTTGTAATAAACATAGGAGTAACTGCATCGTCCTTAACTTGTTGGTAAGAGTGCTCACTCCCTAATGTGTTATTAATGTTTAAGTTAGATGCACAGTGCGCAGGACTGACGACCCTAATCTCGGTCACTGGAAGCAGTGGTTTATAAAATAATTGACTTCTTTTGTGCGTTATTTCTTTAATTAAATTATCCAAGAGGCAAACAGGATAACCACGCTGTAAAAACATATTTTAAGTACTACATTCTTCACTAAAGTCGTCATCTAGACTAACCATCCGGCTCTAACTAATTGGCCTTTAACAACCGACCTCTTTTGGAAAAAAGGATGGCAACTACTGAAATGGAGAAAAGTATTGGAATAAGTCTTCTTACGGTAAATCTTTGCTGTATAGCAATTATACTCAACATTTTTATTTAACAAGACATCCAAATAAGCTATACTGTCAGACGAAAAAGAATGTGTAAACTCTAAAAAGTTAGTAGTGTTGTTAAAGTACTGCAAGACAAATTTACTTGTCACCTCACTGACATCAATCAACATAAAGATGTCATCAAGAAACCTAGTGTAATAAATGACCTTGTCACGGTATTGGTTTTTATCAGAGAATACAAATTCAGATTCCCAGTGGGCCATAACCAAGTTGGCTATGCTTCCACCACAAGGTCACTAAGCACAGTTACCTTGTGCTTTCTTACAACTAATTTCATGGCCTACAGTGAGTTTTACTTACAGAAGGTGGGAGTAGCGATGGGTTCTCCCTGTGGTGGAAACATAGCCAATTTGGTTATGGCCCACTGGGAATCTGAATTCGTATTCTCTGATAAAAATCAATACCATGACAAGGTCATTTATTACACTAGGTTTCTTGACGACATCTTTATGTTGATAGATGTCAATGAGGTGACAAGTAAACTTGTCTTGCAGTACTTTAACAACACTACTAACTTTTTAGAGTTTACACATTCTTTTTCGTCTGACAGTATAGCCTATTTGGATGTCTTATTAAGTAAAAATGTTGAGTATAATTGCTATACAGCTAAGATTTACCGTAAGAAGACTTATTCCAATACTTTTCTCCATTTCAGTAGTTGCCATCCTTTTTTCCAAAAGAGGTCGGTTGTTAAAGGCCAATTAGTTAGAGCCTCTAGGATGGTTAGTCTAGATGACGACTTTAGTGAAGAATGTGTAGTACTTAAAAATATGTTTTTACAGCGTGGTTACCCTGTTTGTCTCTTGGATAATTTAATTAAAGAAATAACGTATAAAAGAAGTCAATTATTTTATAAACCACTGCTTCCAGTGACCGAGATTAGGGTCGTCAGTCCTGCGCACTGTGCATCTAACTTAAACATTAATAACACATTAGGGAGTGAGCACTCTTACCAACAAGTTAAGGACGATGCAGTTACTCCTATGTTTATTACAACTTTTAGTATAGGTAGTAAGGTCTGCATTGATACTATCAACAAAAATTGGGAACTCTTAAAACTGTATCCACATGTCTTTGATAAATTGGGTACTAGACCTAAGGTGGTTTTCAAGAAGGGGAGAAATATCAAAATGATTTTGGAGAGCAGTCTGCCCTCACCGGTTTTCAATGCTGGTATGTGGAAGTGTCAAAACTGTAACTACTGTAAGCATGTGGAAGAAGTGTCCCATTTTAATTTAAATGGTTTTCTTTACAAAATAAGACACAAGTTGAACTGTAATTCTTCTTTTGTTATTTATTTCGCTAGGTGTACTTTATGTCCTGCCTTCTATATCGGTAAAACCGAAAGAAGGCTTAGGGATCGCATTTATGAACATACATATGCCATTAAAAAACTTAAATTGGATAATGCCCTAGCAAAACACATTTCAGTGTTCCACAGCCATGCCTTCAAGTTTTTGGCAATTGACCAAGTTACTTGTGACAGTAGAGGAGGTCCACGACCTTTGAAACTTGAAGAAGCCGAATTGGTCTGGCAGATTAGGCTCAATGCTTATAGCCACCCGGGTATTAATGATATGTGTTCAATATCCAGTTTGTTGAAATTGAAAAGTTTAAATAGATGAGATTTTTTTATGTCAGTAGTTTATTACTACTGTTTTATACTCCTGTCATGTTGTTTTTAATAGTACATTTTTATTCTTCATTTTTAGTTTTATTTTTATTACTTTAAGTGGTTTAACTTACAAGTGAGTATGTTGCTTTAAATATGGAAGTAGTAGGTTCAGCGTTTACGTAAAAACAGGCTCGTTTTTTGAATTTTGTCAAATGGTTTGTTGTAACCCATTGTATGTTGTTCTGAAGAAGTCAGGTACTTACGCTGACGAAAAAGCGCTTTAAAAGATTTTACTTGGATTTTTATTAAACTTTTCGGTTGCTGCTACACTCGGTTTTGGTTTCTACATTTCTACATAGGATGGGGGGCACACCTGACTATTTCTACATTTCTACACAGGATTGGGGGGGCACCTGACTGTTACTACATTTCTACGTAGGATGGGGGGGGCACACCTGACACTTGTACACATTTGCTATGACTGTACTGGAATGTCAGGTACTCCATTTCATTCTGTATTCTTACCTATCATGCTGACTAGAGGCATACCAGTGTACTACAGATCTCAGCTTTGATTTACCTACATATTAGTTTCTGACTTCCTACCCTTCAGAACTGACGTCCCACTGCCTGAACTGCTGTAGTCTGTCTGTGTAGGCCTGGGACGGGGAGGTTACCCATAGGCATCATTCAGAGGCCATAGCACAGCCTTTGTTTGTGTTTGCTTACACCTGTCCTGCTGGCTGTGACTGTTGTTGGGTATGTTAACCCCCCTGACTGGCATGTGTGAGTCACTTAGCTTGTGGGTCTCCCAGTATTGAGGGTGGTGCTGCAGGGCTGACTATGTCGGATTCACATAGTACACTCCCTACACGTGGTTGAGCACAGGTAGTGTCATATTTGGCATCTCTTTTACTGTATGTGAGAGTCAGAGAGAGGTGTTATTCCCTGGGTCCCACCTGTGTCAGTGAATGTGCTATGCATTGTCTCTTTGCCAAGTACAGGGCATACTGGGCACGCCTCTTTCTGCCTACTGGGGCAGGCTCAGGTTGTTCCACCTCCGAGTCACTCTGTGCCTGTGCAGGCCTTGGCAATGGTGGGGGGGCTGTGTGGCCCTGCCCCGTGCTGTTCCTGCTGCAGCTGTTTCCGCAGGATCATATTGTGTAGCATGGCACATACGAGGACAATTTGGGTACATGTAGCTGGTGAGTACTGCAAGGCTCCACCAGATGTGTCCAGGCACCAGAACCATGACGTTCGCATCCCAAACACATACTCTACTATAATTCTGGTCTGTGCGTGTGCCTCACTATGGAGTTCTTGTTTGGGTGTATGTGCATTTCTGATGGGTGTCATCAGCCATGGCTCCAGTGCATATCCAGCATCCCCCAATAAGTGACCATGAGGGATGTCCCCATTGGCAAATCTCTGGTACAGCTGGGTCAGATGCCAGATGTGGGAATCGTGATAGGTTCCAGGGCAGCCAGCACACGCATTCATTATTATGCCCTGGGCATCGCACACGACCTGGCAGTTGATGGAGGGGAAGCCCTTGTGGTTGATGTAGACCCTACCCTACTCACCTGGTGGCATTTGATGCATATTTATGTGCAGTCTATCGCACCCACTACCTCAGGGTATTCTGCTATTTGGTGGAACAGTTGCATATTGCTGGCCAACGCCTCACGGGTTTTGGGGAAATATATGTGCTCACCGACATGTGCTGACATGGCATCCAGGAACTGGTGGAGTACCCTGGATGCGGATGCCTGTGAGATCCCCATCATATCCCTGGTTGTCCTATGGAAGGTACCTGTGGCTAGTATTCTTAGGCCTACACATACCTTGGTATCCACTGAGATGGGTTCCCCTCTGTTAGTTCTGTGTGTGAGGCATGGCCGGCACAGCTTAACAATTTGCTGTAGGAGGTTCCTGTCCACCCTATAGTGCTCCACTATCTCCAGCTCAAGTAGCCCCTGGTAGGTTACCGAGTCTGTACACTTTCTCTGTCTCCTCACTTTGGGTTGGTCGACAGCATTCACATCTTCACCACCCTCAGCCTCTTCCACAAGTTGCTCTATGATAGCTATTGCAGCCCCTATCATTTTGCTGTTGGGAGTGTTAAAAGTTCCCTGCTTGTTTACACCGGTGGTATAGAGTGTGGGAAAAACCAGAGGGGAAGGTGTTTGCATAGTTTATCATAGTGTTCTGGGCTGGGCTGGTCTGCTGCATGTGGAATTGACTGATTCTGATACATTTCACCTGCCAGCTATGCTAGTTCTCCTAGATTACCTTCCTACTGCTGTTTTCCCTTCCCATAGTCTTCCTGTTTAAGCCCAGGGGAGCGCTGCACAGAGTGCTCAAATGTGCATAGAGCTGGTATTTCCTGGTTTAACTTTTTTTTTAAACCTTTAAAACCCGGTGCGCACACCCGCTCAGGCAATGTACAGAGTGCTAGGCAGAGTCAGACACACACCCTTGCTTAGCTGTGCTTAGCTAGGAGCAAACCTGAGCCACAGGGCTCCAATTCGCTTACAGTATGCCAGGCACCCCCCCCATGATGTCAGCTAACTGCTAGGCTTGCACCAAGCTATTCCTACTCTTACACTGTTGAGACCTGACTAGCATGCTGGGAAAAACTGGGATTCACTATCATTCCACTCATTTGCATAGGATTGACTGCTAATGCATAGTTACATGTCTCACACAGAGCCTCCCCCCTTAGCAACCACTACTCATTGGCCATGTTGTCTTCTGCCTGCCATTGACTTGCATGGCAGAATAGTGATTTTAGTTAGAATGCTTATTTTAGGTTCATAGGTTCATAGGTTCATAGGTTCATACTAGGCTATCTGCCCAAGGGCATTTATAAGCCTAGCCCATAGTTATGTGGCTTTCGCCACCCCTTTAGTTTGAATAAAAATTATGCCTATCATTTTTCTGTGCCTCTGTCAAGCAGTGACACTGAAGTAATCCCTGGGGTATATCTGCGATCTCCCATCCATTGGTCAAGATTCCTCTTGAACAAGGCCAGCGAGGTGCTCTGCCTCACATGTACCGGGATTTTGTTCCACAGCATAGGGAGTCTCTGGGTGATGAATCTGTCCCTCCAGCACGTTCTATTTATAACCGTGTCAAGGTTTAAGTCTCCGCCCTTGTGGTTCTGAGGGATCTAGATTTTTGAGGTGAAGCATATTCATCAAATCTGGGTTTGACATGGCCTTATATGTCAGGCACAGGTCACCTCTGAGCAAGCGGTATGAGACTGAATAAAGCTGGAGTTCTTTCAGTCGGGCAGCATAAGACATATTTTTGAGACCCTTTATCCTTTTGGTGAGGAACTTTTGGGGCCTTTCAAGCTGCATCAGGTGTCTGGTCAGATACATTCGAACGGGCATTGTACTCAATCATAGGTCTAATGAGTGATGAGTACAGGGGACGATGACCTCCCTTGATCTAGATGTGAATCCCTTCATGATCAGGTGGGCGATATAGAAGGTTTTCCTAACTACTTTAGCAACATGAGTGTCAAACGAAAGACTACTGTCAACTTGGGTCCCCAGATCCCTGATGACTTTTTCTGTGCTCAGTGGATTGTCACCTATATGGTAGCTAGGGGTAACCTTGTTTTTCCCGAAGGGTATGACTATGCATTTTTGGCGTTTGACTTCAGGCCATGGCTCTGGCACCAGTTATCCGTTTCTGTGAGGCCCTTCTGGAGGATATCTGTGTCAGATGTGTTTTCGACTATGGCCCAGTTTGCAGTCATCTGCAAACTTTGTCAGCCATAACCCTCCTGTGTTTGCTTGTACTTCAGAAAAGTAGATGCCGAACAAGAGTGGACCCAGGACTGAGCCCTGTGGGACACCACTTGTGACAGGCTTTGAGTCTGACATGGCTCCAGCAACTCTGACCCTGTGGGTTCTGTCGCTAGCCAGTTTGCAACCCATCTTGTGATGTATGGGTTTACATTCAAGCTGATGAGTTTTTCGATGATACCTGAGTGGGGTATTGTGTCGAAGGCCTTTGCCAGGTCGAGGTAGGCTGTATGGACTGCCTTTCCCTCATCAATGGCCTTGGTGACTGTCTCGAAAAAGTCAACCAAGTTTAAGAGGCAGGATCTGCCTTTGACAAAGCCAAACTGGGTTGGATCCAAAGTCTGCAAGTTCCCTATGTCTTTATTTATGAGTTCCATTATGATCCTCTCCATGGCTTTGCAGATAAGGCTTGTCAAGCTAATGGGGCGGTAATTTCCAGAGTCTGTGGAGGCACCGCCCTTATGAAGTGGGACCACAGTCGCCGTGCGCCACTCCTTGGGTACGTATCCTGAGGTGAGGCTAAGATTAAACAGCTGTCCTAACTGTGGGTTTAATTCCTCGTTGAGTTCATGAAGCACACAGCCGGGGACACCATCCGGTCCCATGGATGCTGTGTTTTTTGCCTTAGTGAGGGCAGTTCTCACCTGGGCGTTGGAGATGTTTGTGGGGCTACAATCCTCTGGAATAGATATCTCTCCTTTTGGGGGGGGGAGAAGTTTGCACCGAACCTGTCAGCCAGTATGTTAGCAATGTGTGTAGGTTCAGTAATTTTCACATCATTTTGAACTAATTCTGAGCATATCTGGGAGTTTCCTCCTAGGTTTCTAACATAGCTAAAGAAGGCCTTATGATTGTCTTTAGAGTCCTTGGCGATTTTTCTCTCAAAATTTGCCTTGGATGATTTTATGAGAGCTCTTAGTTTTTACTTATAATGATCAAAGGTGTCTTACCTTTCAAGGATTTTGCTCTATCTTGTAGTAGCTTCCTCCTTTTGTTGTAGAGCTTGTTTATGGCTGGGGTCCACCAGACTGGACGCTTGCCTTTGGTACAGAGAGTCTTAGTTTTGTTTGGGATTGCCTGATCCATGCAGTCCTGTAGGTGCTGGTAGAAGGCATTTGTAAGTGATTCAGCGGTTTGAGTAATGTTTACCACTGGCTCAGGGGCCTTAAAGGAGACCACACTAGTTTTTAGAAGTGTGAAATCGGCTTTTGAGAAGTTTTCACTGTGGTCTTTTTTGTTTCAGGTGGGGGCGGGATGAGGACCTCCAGCAGATTAGTTTATGATCTGATCTCACCAGTGAGGGGTATACTTCGGTGTTGAACATTTTGATCCCATGTTCGTGATGATGAGATCAAGTATGTTTTCACCTCTTGTGGGGATGGTGACTAGTTGTTCCATGGCATTTGAGTTTATGAACTCCAGGAATCTTTGGGTTAGAGTGTTCGGGCTTGAGTAGTGTTCCCAGTCTATATTAGGGTAGTTGAAGTCACCTAGTATGATGGTGTTTGGAGATACATTTATCCCTCCAATGTTTTCAGGAAGGCCATGTGAGGTTCCTGAGTTTGAGAGGGTGGCCTGTAACATGCTACAAATTGCAGAGCAGTCTTGCCTATGGTTAATTGCACCTGGATGGTCTCCGATGCATCGTGCGTTGCCACCAACCTTGAGGTGTGGGTGTCCTTTATGAATATGGACACCCCTCCTTTCTTGGTGTTGTCCGGATTTTGGGGCCGGAACGTATGATATGAGGTGAAACCTGTTAGTGCTGGGGTGCTCTCAGGAGCCTTGAACCAGGTTTCTGTCACAGCACAGACATCGATGTTCTCCATATTGAGAAGGGCCTCGAGTGCGTGCATCTTGAGATTGAGACTTCTGGCATTGAGCAGCATTACCCTTAGTTTTTTCCTTTTGGTGTTCTAGGGTGGTAGGTTTAGAATTTGAGCCTTGCCTAAAAAGGCACTATGGGGTGGCAAGAGCCTTTGCCAATATCCGGAAGCCCAGGGTGACAGGTGCAAGCCGTCCCTTGGCAGCGTGGCTTGTCCAGCATGTCATCCCAGGCAGACAGACATTGATCCCCTTTGAATGACACCAGAATTTAAGCCAATTATTAAAGCTGATCATCTTATCACTGTATTGTGGCATCATTCTAGGTGAAGGTAGGATACTGCTCAAGGTCAGGGTCATACCTGCCTGGGCTACATAATCAGAGAGCTCCTCGGCGTCCCTTTTCATGTAGTCCAAGGAGGTACACCTCAGGTCGTTGACACCAGCGTGGACAATGACTGAGTCGTACTTGTACCTGCTGTTGAGAGACCTGAGTGCTTGCGTTATGTGGCGGATTCTAGCGCCCGACAGGCAGCTTACTGTGACCTTCTCCTTACTCAGTCTGGTGAGCGGGACGCCAGTGTGCCTGACTATGGAATCACCAATGACAAGTGTGTCTGGCATTTTGTTTGGCCTTAAGGGCTGTGACTGTTTGACACTCTGACTGTGTGGTCTATGTGTTGCATGTGTTGGGTCGTGAGGTGGTAGTTGTTTGGGTGTCTGCTTTGGTGGCCTCTGCTGTTTTGGTAAATTTTGACCAGAGCCTCGAGTATGTCTTTGTGTGAGTATGTGTATGATTTGAAGTTGTGATGGTACCATGTGTGACTGGGTATGTATTGTGTGTGGTTGCCTTCTCCTCCTGTCTGGTCTTGCCAGTCCTATGTTGAGAGAGCTCAGCCTCCAGTTTGGCCGTATAGTTGCATCTCTCGCATGTATTTGTGTTTTGTGGGAGAAGGAGAGGATTGTTCAGGTACATGAGGCAATTGTAACATTGCCTCAATATTCCCAGGTTCACCAGTTGAGCTGGAGAGGACACTAGCAACTGATCCCTCGACATACTAGAAGTAGTAGATAAAGAACTTTCAAAGGACTCGGGGAAGTGGGTTTTGGGCTGGTGGGGTACTATCTATAATAAGAGTGCTTTATCAAGGTGCAAGTACTGTAGGAGTAAGTGCTAGGCTTTACAGATAGAGAATAGTCTACTTGGGAATCAAGTAGAGATGAACTTTTCAGTTATAGGATATGCTGGTTAGATCAGCAGTACAGTTTAGCGTGTTTTATAGCAGGGGCTGAAGGGAGCTAGGAATTGGCCCAAAACGACCAATGGACTACTAGTTTCTGGCTGAAACTTCACCAAATCGGACAAAAGGCCGCTCAGTGCTTCCCACTCCCACTGGTAAGCAAAGAAACTTCCCTCCTTCCTAATAAGGCAATGGATCAGTAACAGGAACTAAAAACAAAGCCCAGGGATCAGCAACTCTGAAACTGGACTACTCTAGTTCAGTAAAGTGGGAAAACAAGAGATTTTTGTTTTATTACAGAGATAAGGAAAAAACAGACAGTAAATGCTATAAATGCTGTAAATCGGCTAGCGCACTTTAGTGTGTAGCCTACAGAAACAATTTGCAACAATTAGTAACTTAAAGTGCAATAAACAGTGTAAAATGCAGAAATCACTTAAAGTAGCAGTAAAACAGGCGAAATGCAGTCGCTAGCTTAATAACAGTGGGAAAGCCACAAAAATACTTATATCTGGTAGAAAGTCACTCTTTTAGCTCTCTGCTGCTTGGATCACTCTGCAGGCCACCACGAGGATCTGTGCAGAGTTGGTACAAGCTGGAAAACACGTGTTTAGCGTGTTTTATAGCAGGGGGGCTGAAAGGAGCTAGGAATTGGCCCAAAACGACCAATAGACTACTAGTTTCTGGCTGAAACTTCACCAATTCGGACAAAAAGGCTGCTCAGTGCTTCCCACTCCCACTGGTAAGCAAAGAAACTTCCCTCCTTCCTAATAAGGCAATGGATCAGTAACAGGAACTAAAAACAAAGCCCAGGGATCAGCAACTCTGAAACTGGACTACTCTAGTTCAGTAAGGTGGGAAAACAAGAGATTTTTTTTTTTTTTTACAGAGACAAGGAAAAAAAACAGACAGTAAATGCTATAAATGCTTTTAAGTGGCTAGCACACTTGAGTGTGTTAGCCTACAGGTAAAATTAAGCAACAAATAACTTTTAAGAGTGCAAAACAGTTAATCAACACAAAAACAGTTTAAATAGAATGCAGAGCTGTATAAACAGGCTAAGATGCAGTCGCTAAGCAGTAAATATTCAAAAGCCAGAAAAAATACTTAAATCAGTTATAGCAAATACAGTTATAACAAATGCTCTGAAATATACTGTATATTTCCAATATGTTTGAGAAGGACAGTCAGAACACAAGAAGGTTCAGGCTAAGAAGAAAAAAAGTTTTGTTTTACTTTTGAAAAGGTTAAAGGAGGAACAGAAGGCCTTATCAAATGTTCTCTCTGTATTAAGAAGAATGAGCTAATGACACTAGACTGGGAGGTGTGTCACAGTAGGGGCGGGCAACTGCAAAGCCACCAAGTATAAGAGCAAGACACCAACAGGGAGGGAGGCTGGGACAAAATAGGACAACAAGCTATGAAAGATTTAAACAGAAAAGATTTCTGAAGATTCTGAATAGACAAAGTGCTTTATATATATTAAATTATAAAAACAGTAATCTGTTAAAATAATCAAAAAATACTTATATTTTGTAGCTCAGTTGCGGTCAAACAACTTCTCCAGCCTGCACCAAAGACCAGAAACACAACTTTTTTGTTACAAGAACACAAAAGAACCAGCCCCCACTAGCCAAGAGATAATTACACAGAGTAAATGTTTCAGTTTATACAATAGCCTAAGACAACAAGCTATGAAAGATTTAAACAGAAAAAGATTTCTGAAGATTCTGAATAGACAAAGTGCTTTATATATATTAAATTATAAAAACAGTAATCTGTTAAAATAATCAAAAAATACTTATATTTTGTAGCTCAGTTGCGGTCAAACAACTTCTCCAGCCTGCACCAAAGACCAGAAACACAACTTTTTTTTTACAAGAACACAAAAGAACCAGTCCCCACTAGCCAAGAGATAATTACACAGAGTAAATGTTTCAGTTTATACAATAGCCTAAGACAACAAGCTATGAAAGATTTAAACAGAAAAAGATTTCTGAAGATTCTGAATAGACAAAGTGCTTTATATATATTAAATTATAAAAACAGTAATCTGTTAAAATAATCAAAAAATACTTATATTTTGTAGCTCAGTTGCGGTCAAACAACTTCTCCAGCCTGCACCGATCCCATTTGCGCTTCACTGCCCTACGCTTAAACAGCCAAGATCGGCTAAAAATAAATAAAAGTTGATTTTCTTATCTTTTATGTTGTTTGCAATGCCAATGGCCTTATACTTAGCCATTGGCATGCTTCCTGAGTGATATGCAGCCTTTAGTTGGAGCTGTCACAGCTCCATTTTGGATTTTGCAGAAATGTACTCGGTTACTAACTGAGTAAATTTCTGTAGATTGCAATAGTCCTGCATGGCCAGTTGCAAGCTTCCTGGATTGCAAATTCACCTCATTGCATGGATTTCTTCTGAAAATGGGGTGATTTGTATACAGGGGCTTAGTTCGTGCAGGACTAGTGCGGGAGCACTTGTGCATGCCCCTGCAGGCTGTTCCTGGATCGCACGGCAGACATATTGCCTGCTGAAGCTCCTGCACTAATCCTGCATGCCATGCAAGGCATGCAGAATCTGCATGTAAATGTTTTAACATGATTGCAGTTAGCACTTTCTATACAGATAATATTTTAATACAATCCTTACTGCAGTGAGAAAAGTAAGAACAACAGAATTATTCTGCTTTGGGGACCAGGGTGCGTTCTTTTCTGATGGCAGTCTCATGTTGTTTTATGCATTTTAAATATAGTTTCATGTATAATCTTAAGCTATTTTCTGTTCTTCCATTGTTTATTTTATGCTTCACTAAGACTGCAGTTTCATTCTGGGACCCTTTTATCTTCCTTTATTTTGTATGTTTTCTTAAAACTTCTTGGGTTCACCACATTGGTAATACTCATGGATTCTGGCTATTTCTTGGAGCTGTACTAAAATCCTAGAATAGCCATTGTTTTGACCAGTGCATAAGGTTGTTGGGCTGATCAGCATCTGTCAGAGCTTCATGAGTAGGCTAATCGGCTGTGACTGCTATGCTCAGCATTGGTAATAGGCAACTTGTTTTACAACTTAAAGTTTTGTGTTTTACTTTGCAAACATCAATGTGCGTGGAGCAGTTTCTTAAAATTACATGCAAATAAAATCTGTCCATTTGTGTGTAACAAGTGTCACTATTTGTTATTTCTTTAATTAACTGCTATTGTATATGGATGACATTTGTGCCATTTCAACTCTTTAAAACTTGTATCTTCCTGGTTGTGGCAGAAATGGTCCACTTGGGATCATTCCAATAGCCTGGTTAACAAACTTAATATGTAAATAAGTAAATTTAAAAATAGAAGAAGCACCCTTTTACATCTGTCAAAAGTCACTTATTCATTAGGAAAATGTCCCATGCATACCTTTCAATCTCTCAGATCAAGAAATCTGGACAAATCCAAAAATAATGGTGGGGCAAAAGGCCAAAAATAGGGACAGATTTTAAATATTGCCCCTGTAAACTCAGATAGTTTCTAGAATAACAGGTTTTGCATTATTATGTATTTTCTGTGGGATGTGAAGTCTGAAATTCAAATGCCTGCCATTATTTATTATTATTTAGTGACTTCAATCTTCATGTTGATATCCTACAATTCCATTGGAGTGAGCGGGGTTACATGATCATGTATGCAAATATTATGCTAATCAGTGACCTGATTTTTGGCCAATTGTGCCTACTTATCATGGGTCTTTGTCTAGATTTTTGATGCTTCCAGGTTGAGAGGTATGGATCCAATAGATTAGTGTCCATTTCAACCTATACCTAATTATGAGGAATAATTGGTAATGAAAGAAGAAGTAAAATCAGCAGTGAAAGCTTTAACAAAGAATAAAATATTAGGCATTGACTGTATTCATACTTAAATATCACAGCATTCCAAGGAAGCTGCTCCAATACTAATAAAGATTTACCAGGAACATTGGAAGACAACATCATGGTCAGCTGGCTGGTAAAGATGTCTATTTGCACCAGTCTAAAAGACAGAATCCTACTGTCTGGATATTATCACACAGTCATTATGATCTCTCACCCCACACACCCCAGCAATATTCTATTCAAGATCAGACAGGGAAGACTGCAGGCATGACTAGAACACAGGGGAAACTACCAACATGGCTAGCACACAGGGGGAGACTACAGGCATGGCTAGAACATGGGAGACTGCAGGCATGGCTAGAACACAGGGAAGACTACAGGCATGGCTAGCACACAGTGGAGATTACTGGCATGGCTATAACACAAGGGAGACTACAAGCATTGCTAGAACACAGGGGAGACTGCAGGCATGGTCAGAACACAGGGGAGACTACAGGCATGGCTAGAACACAGGGAAGACTGCATGCATGGCTAGAAGACAGGGGGGCTACAGCCACAGCTAGAACACAGGGGAGACTGCATGCATGGTTAGAACACAGGGGGATACAGGCATGGGTAGAACACAGGGGAGACTACAGGCATGGCTAGAACACAAGGGGGATACAGGCATGGCTAGAACACAGGGAAGACTGCAGGCATGGCTAGAAAACAGGGGGGCTACAACCATGGCTATAACACAGGGGGAGACTACAGGCATGGCTAGAACACAGGGGAGACTGCAGGCATGGCTGAAACACAGGGCAGACTGCAGGCATAGCTAGAACACAGGGGAGACTACAGGTATGACTAGAACACAAGGGAGACTACAGGCATGGCTAGAAAAGAGGAGAGACTGCAGGCATGGTTAGAACACGGGGGGTACAAGCATGGCTAGAACACAGGGGAGACTACAGGCTTGGCTAGAACACAGGGGAGACTGCAGGCATGGCTGGAACACAGGGGAGACTACAGGTATGACTAGAATACAAGGGAGACTACAGGCATGGCTAGAAAAGAGGAGAGACTGCAGGCATGGTTAGAACATGGGGGGTACAAGCATGGCTAGAACACAGGGGAGACTACAGGCATGGCTAGAACACAGAGGGCCTACAGCCATGGATAGAATGCAGGGGAGACTACAGGCATGGCTAGAACACAAGGGAGACAGCAGGCATGTTTAGAACACAGGGAAAGTACAGGCATGACTAGAACACACAGGATACTGTAGGCATGGCTAGAACAGGGGAGACTGCAGGCATGGTTAGAACACAGGGAGGTACAGGCATGGCATGGCATGGCAGGCATGGCTAGAACACAGGGAAGACTACAGGCATGGCTAGAATGACAACCTTCCAAAGTACAATCAGGATTCAGGAAAATGTCAGGAAGAAGGGACATCACTGAGTATATGAGCTGGATCCCTGAAAAGCCAAAAGAGTATTAAAAGGGATCAGTAGCTTTTTGTTTGTTTTTGTATATGTCGGTGTTTGTTTTAGTAAAAAAGGGCAGGGTATCTGCAAAAATCAATAAAAACTCTCTGCCGATTTTAGAAGTATGAGCAGTTGCCTCAAGCGCAACTTTTACACCAACCAAGAGCAACAATTTGAACAGAAAAATGGTAAACAAAATGACTAAGAATCACTAAAGAATGGGGCTGTATACATACATGTTCAATTTATATGTACAACAAATCATTAATATTAATGACCTTTGCAATGCTGATGACACTGGCTGGAAGTGAAGATGATCCAAAATGCCAGCTTATAAAGATAAATCAACAGAGTTTTCAAATGGGCAGGGGTGGCTCGTGCTATAGGACTGCAAGACTGCAGCCCCCCCCCCACCTTAAAATGAAGAAGAAAAAACAGAAAAATAAAAAAAATAAAATGATAAAATGAATGAGTCCCAGAACTCCACAAATGCGTGCTTGGAGTTCCTGATACTCGGTACTCTCTCAGAAATCCAGACTGCTCTACCAGGCAGTCTGGATAAGGGAGAACAGCATCTCTGCCCTGCAGCCCAGAAGTCTGGCTTCCAGCCTACTCTTGTGGGAAACCAGCATTGTCGGCAGGCTGAGAAACCTACCAGAAGTAAGGAAGGAGAGTGTGTGTGTGTGTGTGTGTGTGTGTGTGTGTGTGTGTGTGTGTGTGTGTGTGTGTGTGTGTGTGTGTGTGTAATGCCCCAGTTGCTATATACTGGTGGCTAGAGAGTAGCAAACACATGGTGGTGGGTAGAGAATACCTCAGGCTTGAACCCAGTACCTTGGATGCAAGGTGGCAAGGGCCTGAATTCCCTACCCACCACCATTTGTAAAAAAAAGTTTGCAGATCTTTGCCTCATATTTTTTCTGTTCCTCATAAAATCTGTGGTTTCTGTAGATTTGTTTTTTCCTTGCACAGTCAGTAGTGCAGTGGCGCACTGGTAGCATTGTTGCCTGACAGCTACAGGTTCTATGGTTTGATTCTTGGCTTGGGTGCCTTGTGTGTGGAGTCTGCATGTCCTCCCATCTTGCAAAGACATGTGTCTGCAGTGTTTCTTCCTGGGCCTCTGCTGAAAATTGGCTTTTGTTCCAAGTCAGACTTTCCTGGTTAACAAATATTAAATAAATAAAAATAACAGGCATTTGAATTACAGACTTCATATTCTTCAGAAAGTACATGGTAACACAAAACCTTTATAACATGGGTATTTGAAAGTTGCCCCTATTTTTGGGACTGTACCCCCCCCATTATTGGCTTTGTCCAGGTTTTCTTTGCTAAGGTTGAAAGCTATGGTGATAACTTAATTCGCTGAATATGTTTGGGGGCTGTATTTCCCCATTATTGGCTTGGTTCAGGTGTTTTGTGCTAAGAGGTTGACAGCTATGGTGAGGACTGAATTTACTAAATGGTAGCCATTTAAGTTTGTCTTCCTCTTTTTCACAAAACAGATGATTTGGCATAGTGGTATGTTGCTCTGACTGTTTTGCACAGGGTCCTGGGTTTAAGTCTTGGCAGTGAAATGTATGGTGGTAACACAGCATTTTATTCTAGCAACTTTCCAACATTATACAAGCAATGTTTAAAATGTGTCCCTGTTTTTTGGGCTTTTGCCCCCCCCCCCAAATAAATTTTGGCTTTTTCCAGATTTCTTGTGCTGCAAAGTTCAGAGATATAGCTGAGTGTCGAGTAGATTTTACAAGGAGCTGAGAGCTGCAGGGGAACAAAAGTTTAGTGCTGCTTATGCTGAGTCAGCTTGCATTGTTAATAGCACAACAGGTGGTGTACTTGCTTTTGATGAAGACTGTGGGTTCTACTCCCACAGTAGGTAAATGCATTGCTCATACTGTACTGTATTGTAAAGCGGGTGGATGCTGAAGTCCTTTCTAGTGAAGATACCTAGTAACTATGAATCTGTTATCAGTTTGCCATCCATTCCCTATTGTGATATTACTAACTTATCATTTTTAATGCAACATAGGCAATTTATTCTTCAAGGGCAACAGGCACTTTATTTGTAGATGAAACAATGACATATAAAGTTGTTTGCTAGCAGCAACCTCTTCATTAGTTACAGATTTCTTTAATGTGGAATTTAGATGACTTTTACTTCTTCAGAGATTGTGTGTATTTACTGATACTGGTGGACTGTAGAAATTTGAGTAGACTTTTATGATGGAAATTTTCTGAATTGGGCAGTTTTGTCATTATTGGTGCATACATTTTGTTTCATTGTTTACTGGAAAAATGTTCAAAACAATAAATTTAAAATGCACTCTAACAACTGTATTGTATTGTACAAGGAATATAATTTAATACAATCTGGAAGGTGCATCAAAGAGCACGTGTATGTTTCGAGTTCAAGGGGCCTATGATTGAAAACAGCCCAAAGTTAGTCTTTATCTGCCACTGGCAAAATGCATTTTCTTTGAATGTGGGTTTCAATGCTGTTTCAAGGAATGTGAGTTTCAAGGGCAGAGAAGTTTTAATGCTAAGTCTATTTTTATTGTGAGACTGCATTGCTTTGTTTAGGAGATATATTTTAGTGTATGTGCTGTAAAATGCAAAATAAAACTTTCAAATGAAATCCAAATCATTGCAGAAGTAAAGCAGTATGCACATTACAGTGTTTATGGTAAATGGGGTGAAATAACCAAGGAATGGGACACTGGAATGGCTGCAGGGGGGAGGCTCCATTCAGCCATGATTTTGTGAGGGGGGAAGGGCAGCAAACTCAAAGACAGTCCCAGCTGAACTATACCTCTCAACTGTCCAGATTTTTGCTTCTTATTTTTGGTTTGTTCCTCATAAATTTTTGGTTTTCTGGCAAATCATTTAGAAATGAAGCCACTAAATAATGACAGACATTGAGTTTCAGACGTCATAACCTTCAGAAAAATGCATGCTAAAGCAAGACCTGTTGTTCTATCAACTGTCTTGAGTTTATACAAGAGCAATTTTTAGTACTGTTTGTATGTTCCCCCAATATATTTGGCCTTGTCCAGATTTCCTGTATTAAGAGGTTGAGGGGTGCATGCAAATAAATCGCTTTATAGAATTGGGAATATCCAAACCTCTCAACTGTCCCCAATTTTGGCTCAAAATGTTGCTCTCCCCCTAATAATTCCTCTGCAAATTGGCAATTTTGGAAGAAAACATGGAGGGTTTACAATTATAAATAACTGTAATGATCGGAGGTATAGATTACTTTTATTTCAGAAATGCATGTAGATGCTCTTATTTTGTCAGCTGCTCAAGTTAACAGTACTAATATTAAAAAAGGTGTCCTTTCTTTGACAGGTTCCCAGCTGTATTGTGTGGCAATTTTATATTTTTGCATCACGTTTTTGGTCCATTTTTCATATAATTGTGATTTTCTGGCAAATTAGTAGCAAATCATTAAAGATTGAAGTTAGAAAATAATGGCAGACATTTGAGTTTCAGATTTCATACCCTTCAGAAAATTCATACTAATGCAAGACCTACTACTAGTCTATTATCTTTCTAAGTTTATAAGAGCAATATTTAAAAAATGCTCTTATTTTCGAGTCTGTGTCCCACTTCTATGTATGGCTTTGTCCAGATTTCTTGCTCTGAGGTTGAGAGGTATGAGCCATCACCATCAGCCAGAGCATTTCAAATTGTGACATACTTGTTGCACCCCACTCCCCACTGTAGTAGCTTTGGATGTGTCCAAGCAAGGCAAGGAGCAGTTATGCAGTGTAAGTGTGCAGAGTATTCCCCCATCCAAGGTAGACCACAAGTACGACTGTGGCTTTTCATCTATCCTTGATTTTGCAGAATGTTCTGGTTTTCTGTTATATTTTTATACTGTTGATTTATGCTTCTTATTATTCAGAAAATGCATGCTGTTGCAGTGCCCTGTTGCTCTGTGTTTAAGTAGCAATGCTTTAATGACCATCAGATAAGCTTGTCGGAGATTGTATGATGCAAGTAAGCTTTAATAAGCATACTGTTAAAGAATTACCAACATTGAAAGCCTTTTTGTTGTTGCCATGCAGAGAATATTTACATAACTAGATAACGTATAAGCCTTAGGTATTGAAATGCATATGACAGTATTTGTAATAAAGGACAGGATTACAGTATTTTCAGAAGCTCATTACATTTGTTGGAGACTTGTAGTCATCTTTGCAGGCTTTACCCGTAAACTAAACAGAATGCCAATCTATCATGCGTGGTCCATAACCTGTGCAGTAATCCTTTAAGCAATTTATCTTGAGCTTGTTTCTTGTTTGCTGTTCATTTTTTACTTTGATCATGTCTTCCCCATGAAACAAGTAGATAGTTATCAGGCAGCAGGTCTTTTCTGGATAAGAAACATTTTTACAAGTGGGGGTATCACAGAGATTGCTACATTCAGCATGTTACTTGGTAATTTTATAAAGCTGAATATAAATTATAATTAGAACTGCTTTTGACTGGCATTCCAGTAATGTATTTAAAAAGTAATTTATTTTTCATGCCTCACAACCTTTGTGTTTCCATCTAGATATTAAGTTGTCATGTAGCCAATGCATTGAAATATTTTTTTCTTCTACACTTCATTTTGTCTTATCGGTTTGGCACCCAGGGCAGCGTATTTAATTAAAGTTCCAGTTGTTGTAGTTTTGAGTATAGCTCCACCCCTTTTTAGTTGGCCACACCACTTCCCATTGGCCCCACTCATTCAGCTGTCTCCTGCAGGCCCCCTTTAATTTGAAGTCACCAGCCGCCACTGCAAATGGGCTTGTACTTTAATATGCAGAAGACAAAGATTCTGGAAACTGGTAAAATTAGTAATTTCATTTTTTTTGATAGAAAACTAGAAAAAGTAAACAACTTCAGCCTGATTTGTTCAATAATCAATAATGTAATGCAAGCTCTGTTGGGTTACAGGAATAAATCCCTGAATATAATCCAGGCGTCCCAAGTTTGATTTGTCGTTAGGCTGCCTCATGGCACTGGTAGGGAGAGACAGCGACAGATATAGACAAAGGGAGAAAGAGAGAGAGATGAATATTGAGGCAGTGTCCACTTGCTTTTCTTGACAGGAATGGTAGGGGCAGGATAGACGCCCACATGCAGACCATGATATTTGGAGCTTTACTCCTCTCCAGGCCCCCTCAGAAAATGGGATTCTACCCAGTCAGACTTTCCCAGTAATCAAATGTTACTAAATAAATGCATAAATAAATTTCCCATTGGAGACTAAGGAAGCCTGCCTTTGGTGCTAAACTATGAGTGGATGGCAGATTTCTTGCTGGCTTACATCTTTAGTGAAGACAAGGGATAACCTATTGCACATTCCACCGGCAAAAACTGCTAACTAAATATACATGGGAATGGGGAACAGAGCAATAAGGTACTCCTCTGTACCTGAAGCTGATCTGCTCCCTAACTCACAGAAGATGGGGGAAAATGGGCTAATAAAGGATCTCTGGTGAGAATGAATGAGAAATATGACTCTCATCTAGCCTGGGGGTTGCCTGCTTCTCACTAAGGATGGAATGAATAGGCCAGCTAGGTAAAAGTAGTGGAGCCATTGAGCAGGCCCAAGGGAGAGTAAAAAAAATGAATAATATAATAACAAGCAGTCAAGAACAATGATTACAAACAGCTTTTGCAGAACAATTATGTAGGATTTAGATCATAAGCTCAAGTGCAGAGATTAATCTTTGCATACAAACAGTTGACTCATCCATGCTATAGTATTTTCAAAAGATGTTACATGTAAAAAACAGGACAGGATGAGCATTAATTCATTTGAAAACTGGTGCTAATAATAATTGTTGTCCATACCAGGGATTTTTCTAAAAAAAAAAAAAAAATCAGACAGTATTGTGCAAATTAAAACCCAATATTTCTCTGGATGATCAAAAGACAAGACTTCTTTTGGCTATATCATGATAACAGCCAGATCATTAGGAAAATATTAGGCTCGAAAGTGATGAAGGTTAATGCAAAAAAGAAACACTAGCCATGTGATGGAGCAACACGGTAACTGCTGTTATAAATGCTCCTTTATCAGTCATCTGCTGAAAGAGTAAAGAATAATTACAGTTCTTAGAGGATTATGATCAGTCTCCTGTCATAATGTGGTTATCATATGTTCAAAAAATGGATGACAAGAAATTCAACTCAAGAGTGATGCTCTTAAGATAAATCTTGGTATCCATATCAATAAGACATAATAATCTGTGTTATGATTAGACAGACATGATCATAACTCTATCTAGATAGGGGTTGGATTAATGATTAAGATGTTTACCTCAGAGATACAAGGTACAGGGTTTAATGCTCACCTCTGGCTATTGGCTAGGGTTATAGTAGTCTTAAGACTGATAGCCTTTTATTAACCTATGAATCTATAATCTACTGCCTGGAACTTTACTTGCTCCAATGTATTACAAAACCTGGAGAAAAAAAGTGCAGTAATGCAAAGTGTTTACATCTTTGAAAGCCATAATGCACTTAACATGGCTACCAGAGTGGCAGCTGGCTCAATCAGTGCCCTATGCTGGTCCTGTGAACTAGCAGCCCACCTGCTCAGCCCTTCAAGTGAAGAGAAAATCTGTAGGAATGCCAATTGTTTTTCTGCAGACAGTATCCAGTCAACAACCCCACCCCCTTCCCGCTCTTCAAATGAAGATAAAAAAATCCACGGGCAGGTACCTGGGGCTCCTGAAATGCAGGAGCCAATCAGGTCCTGTCCCCTTTCCCTGCCTCTGCCCCCCCCCCAGAAAAAAAACAAGAAAGAAATCTTTTTTCTTTTAAACTGCAGCAAACTGCTGCAGTTGCTACAGTTTATATGCCACATAGACTGCTACAGTGCTCAGGTTTTACATTAAGAATTTTTTTTCTTGTTTTTTTACTTTAAACTTTAGCAAGCTGCTTGTTACAATATAGCATGCAGTTATGGTATAGACCATGCACTGAGTGTTACAGTGCTCAGGTTTAAAAAAAGTATCTTGGCTTTTCCCGATTAGGGGTCAGCACAGCAGATTACTGGTCTGCTAATGATTGGGAGTGGGTTTTTATAGTGTCAAGTTGCCAGCCTAGCACCCAGCCTTCAGAGAAGGAACATCCTCACATGCACACTCCTACCTGCATGTCTTTAACATTCACTCAACCATGGGGAGGACATGCAGACTCTGCACAGAAGACACTCCAGCTGTGAATCGAACTGGAAAACCTCTTGCTGTGAGGCGACAATGCTAACCACTGCACCACCACAGCATGTCTTGACTGCAAATGCAAATGGATTTTAAAAGCCAGTATTGTCTTAAACAGTGATTGGGACTGTGGCTTAACCAAGGATGTTTGTTAAACCCAACACTTTACACCAGGAGCAGTTACCCCTTTCTCCATACCCTAGTTACTCTATTGATGGCCACAAAAAGAGCAGCAACCAAAGAAGATTAGCAGAAAGCTGATAAACTCTTCATATTTCCTTTGGATTTTTTTAATAAAAAAGTCCAAAGAATGTCTGAAATGTTTAGCACCTTCCTGATGCTCTTCTTTTGTAACCACTGACTGATGTTAATGCTCTAGCATGACATTAGGGAAGAGCAGTGCTCAGGGGTGTTTAACAAAAGTTTGTAACCACCTTTTGACTGCTTAAAAAATCTGTCTTTTCTCCAGTTTTTGGAGACTAGCTGCAGAATGTATTGTACTACAAGACAATTAATCATCAGGTCTCTGTTTGGGGATATCAGTTCAGTGGCACTTGACAACAAAAACAATAAAGATTTTTTTTATTTATACTGTGGTATCTTTATTGTCCAGTATTTTTAACTTTTCCTACCTACTCTGTGAAACATAGGTACCATTGTCAATCATAGCTAGTGATGCATGTATTAAGTCAGTCAAAACGTATTGTAAAATGCCATGTGAATGAGAGTGCAATACCTGCATAGTGCAATGATAAAACTCTGTCCAACAACATCATGCAGTAAAGTGTATTGGGCATAAATACTTTCCCTTACAGTATGGAAAAAAGTCATTCATTAATCATCACCCATTGTAGGGTCAGGCATGTGGCAGTGACATGGACAAGATCTCACCTGAACAGATATGACTTTATACTTGGAAAATTTTGAAAAGTTACATTTTATATTCATGCAATTAGCTTTCTCAGGGTTTAATGGATTATTAAAGACAATAACTGTTTCAGCTATTGACTTGCTTGCACTGGTGATGGATTGTAATGCTAAAGATATTTGCTTGGCGAAATGAGTAAGTACCTGGCAGTAAAACATGTAGAAATGAAAACACAGATTCTCCACTGCATTCTAATCAATGTGTGTGTGTGTGTGTGTGTGTGTGTGTGTGTGTGTGTGTGTGTGTGTGTGTGTGTGTGTGTGTGTGTGTGTGTTTGTGTGTGTGTGTGGTTTAGAACAGATTGGGAGGCAGTATTTAGAATGCAAAACAGGATATTTGCCACTTAAAACTATATTTTATTTTGTTTCAAATGTATTAACTGGGTTGGCAGTCTAGTCAGTGGGCCCTCTGATTATTTGCACAGCTGACATTACATTTTTAAACACCTTTATTAAATTATCACTTGACATACGCACACAAACCATATTAACATTTGTCATTTTCATGTATTATACATTGCGTATATGTTTTCTTTTTAACAATTATTTGTATAACTTTCCTTAAACCTCACTTCTCCTCCATCTGAACATTTTTCTGCATGTATTGTTCCCAAAAATTCTATTTATTTCTACATAATTTCCTCCGTCCATTTTCTAAAGATCCCACCTCCAGTTTTCTTTTCTCTTTCCAATATTCAATACTTCAGTTACAGTTGGTTTAGATTCTGATTTCCATTTTTGTAGTAATTGCTTTTTTGGCAGCCAGTATGATTAAACTTAGTAAGACCTTACTATGTCTTAGGCAATTCAGATTTTATTTTATATTGAATTTGTTAACCTGGATACAGAACTGTTCCCATTAGACATATGTAAAGCTCAGCCTGGTGTTTCTGCTCAAAAGAGTCATTTCCATAGTTATAGGCATTTGCTCCTCCAACATTTCTGACAGAGCACTCTGTAGGGCATCACATTATTTTAAGGTTTGCAGTGAATTGTACTATATGAATACTCCATATAGATATTACATACCTGTTTTTTTTGTAAATGAATAGTACAGGCAAAGTGAAACTAGTTTTTTTAGAAGGAAATACGTGATCATAACTGGTTGTTTTCATCAGTTATGACTCAGAAACATTCACATATGCATTTTTTTGTCCATCCTAAATAATTGTAATCTGGAATGACAAATGCAAAATCTCAGGTTGATGTAAAAATAACTTCTTTTTTTTTCCAAATTGAAAAAGTGATTGCTACAACAGTTAAGACCTACTGCAAAGAAATTACAATTCTCTTATGGTAAAAATATTAAAAGATGAGAAAGAAACCCCAGTACCATTTTGATCAACATCAGTGCAATTACTTAGGTAGTGCTGCCTTATGTCAGGTTTATAGTTTTCTGCTGGTAGATATCACACAAACATGCATCTTTAGCCATCATAGGCCGTCTGCCATAGCGCTATGATACCTCTTAGTATTAGCTTGTAGTGGCCTGGAACGCATCTGACATGTGGCAGTGCCACTGGTGTGGGAGGAGGGACTGAATGCTGTAGAAAAAGTCTGCACAACTTGTAATGTGGCTTAAACTAATGTGACTCATTAGAGGTCTAGCATCTGTCTGCGTCTGTAGCTGTATGTCTCCCTTGTCACAGCCCACAATGCGTTGGTGTCACTGACACATACAGTAGTACCACTGATGATAGAAATAGACTGACTGCTTTACTAGCCCCTAATGGTGGTACACAATAGTTTTATATATAAGTGACTTGGGGCATTGTCACTAATGAGGGCTTGACATCTACAAGACAACCATGTGGTTCTCCTTTGGTTGTGAGTAGTCCACTATAGTACTCATGTTTGTTTCTGACCTAGGAAAATAATGATGGAAACAGGGCACTTGTGTAATGGCTACACTACTCACACATACCTTTCTGATAAATGCACCCTCCATGAAACAGAGACTATCTGATAAACGATTTAGGTTACAAGACCTAAAATAAAGTAGCGCCTGCGCTACAGTAAGGCAGCTGATGACCACTGCTTTTTCCTTCAGGATTTGTAGTACTGTTGCTGTGTCACAAATAACATGTGTCCATTCAGTCATTTCACACAATAATTCATAAATGTAATGTGTACCCTCCTCAAGTCATGTAATGCTATGTAATGTAATGCAGAAACCACTAAACAATGTTCACAAAATGTGATGTACTGTGAATAAATGATTTAACCTAAATGACGTAACATTACTCAAAAAGACCTTAGTATGGCTGTGCTACAGTAATCTGTATGCGTAACACAGGCACAGTTAAGAAACATTCACTGCTCTTACTCTATGACCCATGTAGGTGTCAGCATTTATTTTACCTTAGTCAATAACTATTCTGTATTGGCTGACATTTAACTATAACTTAGTCACATGACACAAGAAGCACTTACTGAGAGGAATGGTATAAAGAAATGCAAATAGGGCAAAAATATACCACGTAAGGATGAGTACTCATAATAGACATAGATAAAAATGATTTATTGTTTTTAATCACTTTTGTCCACTACATGAAAAGCACAACTTCCTGAAATGAATGATGAGAAACATGTTCACATTTCACAGGGATGCGGTCTGGGAGTGACATGTCGCAGGACATACCATTAGGTGGTTTTGGCATATACCAGAATAGCAAGTGGTAGAAGCCAGGCTATGAGACAGACAAGCAAAGGAGACATTCCTACCCCTGGGCCTGGGGCAAGGATGCTACCAGTAACCATGACTCATGATCAATCAGCCTCCACAATTGATACTGGTATGGAGAGGAGAGTGAGGTCAATATTATAAGTGACTCATGCACTGTGAACAGCTCTGCGAGTTCTCAGTCTGTTCCTGTTTTTCACAAACGTGCATGCCGGTAGGGAGAGCCTGACAATGGTATGGTACATATTTTATTTCCCTTTACAACTCGTTAGGAATGCATGAGTTGAGCAGAAGTCAAATGTACAGAAAAGCTACACTGCCACATCAGACAAACCTGCAAACCCAGAAACCAACTGTAAAAAGAAAAGGCATCTTAAAGGAAACAAATTCTCAGCTTATCATGATGCATTGAGAAGCTGACAAGCTGCCATAATCACTCCATCTCTATGCTCCTCTAGTAAACTTTATAATATGCAGATAACTATAACAAAAATATTAAATCATATGATAACTTATAAATAGTTAAAACTGAGAAATGAATATTACCAAATCATTTCCCTTTAGATGTAATATTTACTGAAATTGGTGTTTTTTTTTCTTCAGATGGCCAGCAGAATTTGACCATTTCTCTGATCAGTAACAAAAAAGTGAGATGAAGATGGGAAACACAAAGATATAGTCAAATGATATAATAATTTCTGTATCAATATTATTTCAATGCACTCAGTTTTTTATCCTATACAAATAGTTTTTCATCCCATTCAGGTAAATTATCTGTAATTAGTTTATATATATAAATCAATTTAATTAGTAAGTTTTGTAGAAATGATCACCGAAAGTTTCTAAATATGTATTTTTATGCAAACCCTTTATTGGCTTGAATGTACCAATAAAAATTTGAAAAAATAAAAAGTCATGGGCTTTCAGAAACCATGAAGCTGAAACAGTACTATGTCCTTAAAGGGTCATTTGCATATACCCCACTGGTCTCTACTACATGAGTGTTACTCTATTACCTTGTGAAGACTAAAACTTGTCTGAGTCTTTCTTGTAGATTTTACTTAATGGTTCATCTGCGTAATGTATTTACCCTTTTATTTGGATACCAAAATGTAATTTTGCCACGTGCCTAATTTCCATCAAAGACATAACCCACTCTTTCCTAATTGCAGATTTCAAAATCAACACTTGATCTGTGACCTCTTAGCATTAATAGTAATGTCTGACATCCTACCAAAGGACCAAGAGTGCAAAACATTGTTTTAATACACCAATAAATGGGTTAGGAATAGTAATTAATAAATCATAGCTGAAATAAGCCATCAGAACAACATTATACAAGAAGACGTCTGTGCAAATATATAATGTGCTACACACTGAGAATAAAAAGGCAAGGGGAAATACGGGATTCATGTGCAATAAGATAACATTGCTATTTTTTTAAGCAAAAGCCACAGATTTACTTACATTAAACATGTTTAGATATAAATTATTTACAATTTTCAAAAACATAAGAAAACACATTTTATATAATGTTTCAAAAGGAAAAGACAAACACAGCTCATCAATTTTTTTTTTTTACAATAAACAGTGAGATATAATGATACATTCCTATTGTTATCCAATTCACTGACATCTAAAACTTTGATAACGTAATCTCTAGCTCTGTTTATCAGGAATAAAAGCAAATTACTGCAGATCAGTTAGTAATTAGGAACATGTAAATTCTAATTGGTTATAACGCTGTAAAGATTGTATAGTATAGCAATAACCCACACCTGGGTGTGGGTAATGCTGGATTTACCCAAGGTTGGTGTGGTTTGGTCATGAGGGCGAAGCCCGAGTGGCCAAACAAAGCCAACCGTGGGTAAATCCAGCATTACCCACACCCATAAGTGGGTTGTTGCTATTATACAATGACATTATTTAAGAAAAAAAATGATTACTTTTCTTAAATAATGGCATTGTATAATGCCTCCTTGCTGCCCTTCCACAGCTATCTGGTATTCTGCAGCAGTTCTGATGTACTACACATGCATATGCCTATGCAGTACATCAGAGCTATGGGCAAAAGCAACGGAGAAAGCAAGATCTCTGTTGCTTTTTACAAACTGTTTCGCTATGTTAAATGGGTTTAACATAGCGAGACAGCTTTAAAAAAAGCAATGGAGTCTCTGTTGCTTTTTTTTAAAGCTGTCTTGCTATGTTAAACCCATTTAACATAGCGAGACAGTTTTGAAAAAAAGCAACGGAGAAAGCAAGATCTCCGTTGCTTTTTACAAACTGTTTTGCTATGTTTACTTTTGTTTAACATAGCGAGACAGCTTTAAAAACAGCAACGGAGTCCCCGTTGCTTTTTTTAAAGCTGTCTCGCTATGTTAAACCCATTTAACATAGCGAGACAGTTTTGAAAAAAGCAACGGAGAAAGCAAGATCTCCGTTGCTTTTTACAAACTGTCTCGCTATGTTAAAGGATTTTAACATAGCGAGACAGCTTTAAAAAAAAGCAATGGAGAATCTCCGTTGCTTTTTTTTAAAGCTGTCTCACTATGTTAAACTCCTTTAACATAGCGAGACAGTTTTGAAAAAAAGCAACGGAGAAAGCAAGATCTCCGTTGCTTTTTACAAACTGTTTTGCTATGTTTACTTTTGTTTAACATAGCGAGACAGCTTTAAAAACAGCAACGGAGTCCCCGTTGCTTTTTTTAAAGCTGTCTCGCTATGTTAAACCCATTTAACATAGCGAGACAGTTTTGAAAAAAGCAACGGAGAAAGCAAGATCTCCGTTGCTTTTTACAAACTGTCTCGCTATGTTAAAGGATTTTAACATAGCGAGACAGCTTTAAAAAAAAGCAATGGAGAATCTACGTTGCTTTTTTTTAAAGCTGTCTCACTATGTTAAACTCCTTTAACATAGCGAGACAGTGTGAAGCAACGGTGATCTTGCTTTCTCCGTTGCTGTAAAAAAAGAGTTATAGTAATGGAAAAAGTCCAGGCGACCGGACCTTTTTCCATTACTATAACTCTGATTTACAACGTGCACGCTGACCAATCAGTGTGCACATTTTTGAATATTAATGGGGGGGGGGTCATTGTATAATATGAAATAAGTAATGAAACAGGTTGAGTATTTTTTAACATAATGGCTGGGGTTCATTTAGCTTAGGAATCAGAGAAGTTGTGGCTTGTTTCCAAGCACAAGGAATTTAGTTTTTTCATCTTCAGAGTTTTTATTACAGACTTTTCTTAACGAGTAGTTTGTTTCAGTAGGAAGATACCTATACAAGTCAATGGACAGGCCATTTCTTACTACAGAGTTCTGATGTCACTCCCAAAATTCATTCCAGTCTTTACATAAGAATGTAAAAATTCAAAAGCTTCAGTGAAAAGGTTAAAATTATTAGTGAAATATTAGGGATACAATAATGCTGAAGAGAATTTTTAACCTGGCAATGATCTGAAAAGAGTAGAATAATTCTTCTTTTGGCTTTTCCCGGTTAGGGGTCACCACAGCAGACCACCTGTCTGCTCATGATTGGCAGTGGAGTTTTATGGTGTTGAATTGCCAGCCCGGCACCCAACCTTCCACAGAAGGCACACACATGCACGCACTCATGCCTAGGGCCAATTTAGAGTGTCCAATCCACCTACGGCATGTCTTTGGGATGTGGGAGGAAACCCACACGACCACAGGGAGAACATGCAGACTTCACACAGAAGGCACCCCAGCCGAGGATCAAACTGGAGAACCTCTTGCTGTGAGGCGGCAATGCTAACCGCTGCACCACCACGACCGCCCAAAAGAGTAGAATAATAGACTATAAATTTAAACAAAATTTGGCCATATTGTTATCAACATAAATTTTATCAGTTTTAGTCAAGTGTATTATCTATCGGAATAGTGACCAAACTGATATTACAGCCCTAAGATCTGACCCAGTGGTCAGAGATCTGGGTACACACATAGACAGTGTCCTTACCTTCTACCAATATGTGGCCCTAGTGGTGAGGAAATCATTTTATGTTGTGCAACTTATAAGTTAGGGCATGGCATCTAGGTCTAAAGAGGCCATTGCCCAAGGTCTGTGATGTCACAAGTACCTTAAGGTTCTTTATACAAGACAATTATGACTATGACCTAGTGGTGGCCATATGAGTGAATGATCTGAGGTTGTCCACTCAGACGGACATACGCAGAGACATGACAGAATGTAATATGCATGTGTTAGAGGCAGGAAAAACTCTCATATTAAGCAGTGTTTTACGTTCTCCAAAAAATGATGCAAAAATACCAAGACAAGGCAATTATCTTGAATACTGGCAAAGTAGCTGATGTCATTCTAAGGGGATGCAATATGTCTCAGCCTGGGATGAAATGTGAGATACAACATCCTGTTTCACCAGAGATGGCTTACACCTCTAATATCAGAATGTTTGCATACTGATGCAAAACCTTTGCTGTTCCCATAATGCCATTTTAGACAGAGTCTCTCTACTGGATGTTCCAACATAATAAACTCAAACTCCTATTCGGGCAAAATCATGGTGGTACTACTGAGCGCCAAAAGACTATATTGAAAATTAATAGAACACGAGGCCATTCTGAAACTCAGATGCATTTATATTTATGCAACTACTGAGACATGGTTTCAAAGTAATGACAGTATCCCCTCTACACTGCGACTTAGCACCTATCACACTTTCAGGTCCTTGGGTAACTGCAAAGCTAAATCACCAATAAAATCCAACTACTACTTCACTGCTAGTTACAGATCCTCATCAATGTCCCCCACAAATCATAAAAAATATTTAACAGCATTGAAAGTTAAATATCCAACCAAATTTCTTTTTGTTAGGGGACTTCAATTACCCAAGCTTTGCTTGGCACAATTCTCTCTCTGAAATGGACATGCCCAGCATTTTCTAGACTTTTTTAATATCAATGCACAGCAAATAAATTGTAAAATCCCCAACTAAAGGCTGTAATATCACTAACCTGGATCTCATCAACCTATCCCCTGCCTGCATCCCATTCCACATCTCCTTGTCGTTGATTAAAAATTACAACATATCAGTCATCTTGTCTGTCAAGCTTAAAGGTACCACACTATAAGCAAATGAAGTCATCTTTAGGGTCTTCTCCAGGGCTAACCTCCTTCAGGACTGAACAAAATGCCCAACAATCCCGTGTGACTGGATCCAGCTGAGCAGGCTGCCACATTCATCTCCAATGTTTACCAGCACCTAATCAGCTGATAAAGTCAGTAACCACCTGCCCTAAATATAAGAGTAAATTCAGGAATAAAGCTCTTTGGTAGAACTTTGGCATTAAGCTATATAACAATAGAAGAAAAATAATGACAGTTTTTTCAATTATCAATCATATTACAATTGTTATTTAACAAAGGTATTCTAACATACTTGAACTATTTTTTTTTTGTTATTTGCTCTGCCCATGTGCAAAAGTGGGAACATGGGTTGTGGGTGGATGGATGGATGGATGGATGGATGGATGGATGGATGTTTGAAATTTTGAATGTGTTACATTTGCTGTTTAGTTTAATATTGTTAACTTTTGTGGAGATTTTTCTTTCCATACATCTGCTGAAAGGTGACTTATGCCCAGTTGAACTTTCAGAGAAAACAAAAACTAGCAAATAAATACATTCATACATGCACACATACATACATACATGAATGAATAAATGAATGAATGGAAAGTTGTAAGAAACCCCTATTCTGCTACTACATGGCCACAATGAGCAGAGTTAGAAAACACAAAGTAGAATACAAGCTTACGCTCACTAGAAATAACCAAGAAAACGACAATTTTTTTTTTCAGTTATGTCAGGAACTTAAGGAATAATGCCACCAAAGCACTGAGCTTATCCATAATAACATCACACATTCAGATCCCAAAGATGTAACCAGCATATTAACAGACAAAATTAGTGCTAACTTTAACACATCTACTCACATTACTGCCCTCACTAGCCCTGAAAATCAGGGATAAGAATATCTGTCAAAGGCTTATAATAAATCTTCCTTGGGAGCAAACAGAACATCAGACTGCATTCCCATCAGTGACAAAAATAAAGTATCTAAATGTCTACTTAATTTATTGAGTATCAGCCTATGCACAGGATTTGTACCCAATGTCTGGTGACCAGTCAGTATGACTCCCCTACATAATGGTGGCCTCTCAACAGACCAAGGTAATTACAGGCCCATAAGCTTCACCAGCCTTATATGCAAAGCCATAGACCATATGCAAATTAACTTATTTAGATCCCAATCAGTTTCATTTGTGAAGGGCTGATCCTGTCTCCAGAACCTAGTAAGATTCTTTAAAAAGGTTACAGATGCTATACACAGTGGTAACTCCATACATGCTGCTTATCTTGACCTGGCCAAGACTTTTCACACTATCCTCCACACTGGTTTTACTGAAAAACTGAACAAACCTTACTATTACCTCTGATGTTGTCTGCTAGCTATCTAAGATGTAGTAGTGAAAGTTGCTGGTACCATCTGTTAATATAAAATTGTGCTGAGTGTGGTACCTCAGGGATACATGCTGGACCCTCTCCGTTTTGGCTTTTATTTTGCAGTCATCCAAGGCAATATCCCAGAAGTGTGACTGACCAAGTTTGCTGATAACTGCAATATGGGCACTATTTGTTCACCTACTGATATTAAACAGCTCCAGTAATGGGATATGCACATGCATTTGGTATATTAAAAAAACTGTAACATAGCAATGTTCATCACAAAAATATTCCCATCTCATATGTTAAAAATGATATTCCTCTTCAGGCAGATATAGTCATATCATAAGAGTCCTGGGATGGTAGTTACAGTAGTGTAGCTAGGGCGAGGCAAGAGGGGTAACTGCCCCAGGTGCAAAGTGTTGCGGGGGAGATCAGCTAATCCTGACCTCTCTTTAATGCAATATCAGCTTTTAAAAGCTGGTATTGCATTGGAGTTCAAACTTGAGCATGGTAGCACTCCATGTGTCATGTAAACTGTAGCCACTGTTTGCTACAGTTTAAAACTTTTAAAAATGTATTTTTTTAAACTTAAACCTGTAGAGCTCTATGCAAGCAAAGTATAAACTGTAGCAACTGTGTGCTATATTTGTAACAAGTAATTTGCTACAGCTTAAAAAGAATTTTCTTTTAACTAAAACATGAGTGCTGTACTGCTTGATGTAGGCAGGATATAAACAGCAGCAACTATTTGCTACATTTATAGGTCAGCTACAGTTTAAAAGAAGACTTTTTTTTAAATTAAACATGTTGAAGGAAGGGTAAGGGTAAAGCATCTGGCCAACCGGTTGCTGTGCTAGTAAAAGGAACATCCGTTTTTTTCTCTTCAATGGAAGAGCTGGGTGGGAGAGCAAATCTATCTGTAATAAGCCAATATACAATATAGCAATTAGAGTATATTTTTTTTCTCTTCACTTGAAGAGCTGAGGGGGTGGGGTGCTGCTCCATAGTACCGGCCTAGGACGCTGGTTGAACCAGCTACATTTTTAAGTATTTATGTAGACAATTCTGTCTCTATTTTGAATCAATTACCATGTTTGTACTACACTCAGTAAATCTATCTGTTAACCTCCAAGGGAATATGTTTAAAATGCAAAGAAGTCATCCCGACAGTGTACTTTTCTCCTATAAAACATTACCTTACTGAATCTGCTATACAAAACATTGCTACTTATTTTTTACTTCCCACCCTGTTCTAAGCCTCTCCTAGCCTAATCAGTCTCTGCTCCTTTCTATCAGCCAAGCTAGAACAATGTTACAATAAAGTAGCCAAATTTACAACCAATCAGCAAAGCAGATTACATCACTGCTCATACCTCTCAACTGTCCAGATTTTCACAGAATGTCCAGATTTTTGCCTCATTATCTTTGGTCTGTTTCACATAACATTTGTGGTTTTCTGGATTTTTGAGGCAAACTAGTGAGGACTAAATTCACTAAATAATGACTTGAGTTTCAGATTTCATATCCTTCATAAAATGTATGGTTACACAAGATCTTTTATTCTAACAATGTTCTAAGTTTATAAGAGCAATATTTAAAATTTGTACCTATTTTGGGGGCTTTGTCCCCCCATTATTTTTAGTTTTGTCCAGTTTTTGTGCTAAGAGGTTGAGAGCTATGTCACTGGCTCTCTAAAACAACCAAACTGGCTCCGACTAAATGATTCTGAATTGTACTCAGATTAATTACAGCCTTCAGACTACTGCACAACCCTGAAAAATGTCCATTTTTTCGCTCCATCATTCAGCCTTATACTACTAGGAGACTTCTGTTATCCACTGACAAATCATTACTTTCTACGACCAAACCCAACATCAGTGCAGGATACTTCCTGTATTCATACTACATTGGAATACTATCCCACTCCACTTAAGGACAGTCTGCAACCTGAAAGGCTTTAAATGCCAGGTGAAGCAACAACCGATAGATAAATGGCTCTGTATCTGCACCATCCCCTGGTTAAACTGGTACTAATACAGCTGTTATGAATTTGTGCCATAACTGTGTGCGACACAAACTTAATGTATTATTATCACAACTATACCTTCCTCTGTCATCTCACCTCCTTCACCTTCCTTGTACCTCCTCCACCCTTCTTTTCTTTGGGCTGCTCTAACTCTTTATCTTACAATTCGATGTCCTAGATTTTGAACAAGCCTCTACAGTAACAAATATTCTTACATAAAACCTGATGAGCTATACATACTGATGATATTACATTGCATGTACCTCCCTGTATTTGAAAAAAATATATATTCATATACAACCCATGTAACTGTTATCGTTAATGGTGACTGATGGAACCGTTGCTCATGAATGAAACTGCAAATGGTGAAACAATGCAAGTGGTGTCCATGACGTCCACAATGATACAATGGAGGGCTTTCTTCTCCAGGCCTCCACTGAAAAAAGGGCACTGCTCAGTCAGACTTTCCCAGTAAACAAATGCAAATAAATAAATAAACAATATTACACCCTTCAACAAATACAATGTTCCCTTTGGTATGCACAAATCCAAGCATATTGTACCACTGAGAAACGCCAAAAATTTATATCCATGAAAATGAAGGTCTGAAATCCTTCAACTATCCTAACAGATTAGCACAACTTCAGTTATCCTCATCAATCTACTGCTTAATTTTCGGGTCACTTGTGTCTCACTTACTGAATCATGAAAGGCCCAGTCCTTTTTATCTCCTATTCCTTCATGGAGCAGTGTCTCTTCAAACACCTACTCTATGGACATAAATCTAGACCAACAAATAAATAAGACTCACTGGAAAGATTGGTTCCTAACTCACTGTACTCGAATCCTGTGGAATACATTACTGCTCCTAACTCACTGTACTCGAATCCTGTAGAATACGTTACCACTCCTAACTCACTGTATTCAAATCCTGTGGAATATGTTACCCCTACAGGTCACAAAAGTACTACTCTCGCTACCTTTAAGAACAGTCTTAATAATGACATGCAAAGAGACAAACTTACACCAGGGCTGCTGATATGAATGTCCTACTCAGTTTGGGAGACAAGTACTACTAAGTGCTTGAAAAGGTGAGAAGAATGTTAAATGCATCTGAATAAAGGCAAAAATAGTCAGGCATCGTATGGAGACTCATAACAGTTTGCTTGGTATTGTTCCTAAGATCCTATATATTCATATGTGGTGAGTTTTCCTGTTGGATGGACTCTGTTTTGATCTACTTGATCATCCTGTCTCTGCATTCCTGAAGCTGATGCAGTTTATTTTTTGTGATTCTTTTACTGCCCTTCACCTCTTGAATTTGATCTTTGTCATTTTTTTACTGATTCCTGATGTAAGCCTGCCGGGATGTCCTCCATCATGGAACAACAGCTAAAATTGCAGATAGCCTTAAATGTACAGCATCAGTAGACATAGAACTAAATGTTCTAGGAAGTGTGGAATGGGGTTCATTGCTTTCACAGGCTGTAGTTCACCAATATTAGCTGTGATAAACAAAGTCAGAGCATTAATAATCAAATCTTTTAGCTCTAAAGTGCAGAGGGATACAGCCCTAACTGCAACCCAACTGAGTGATGTTTAATTAGCTGCCCAGGCACTAAAGGAACCAGGCCAGGAGGGGAAGGAGTGAAAAGGTATGGCCCACTCATCTCTCCTGTGTGAAGGAATTGATTGAGTATATCTTGGGGGGAACAGCCCTCCTCAGCAACTCCGCAGGTGTGTGATGGTAGAGCCAGGGTAAAATACACAAACCCTAGAACCACCCTTCATGGCCCCTCCTGGTTAATCCTCACTCTGGTAATAGGAAACAAATGGCTGGGAGTGGACTGATGACTGAAAGACAGTGTGGGCAAAAAGAGCAAATATATATATATATATATATATATATATATATATATATATATATATATATATATGGGTTCCCTTCAGAAGCTTGAAATACTGAAATGTTGAATTTCAGTATTTCGAGCCCAAGAAGCCAAATCCACATAATAGCAAAAGTTTAAAAGCGTGAAATTCAAAACCTCGAATACCGGAGGTTTTGAATTTCGCACTTCTAAAGTTCCGCTATGGTCATGTATTCAGGTAAGTGTGTATGTGTGTGTTAAGATATATATATATATATATATAATTTATATATATATGTATATAGGTTTACTATGACTTACGCGAATGGCAGTAAGTTGAACGGCCAATGTCCAAAACCACAGTTTCCAAGGGGCAGGAAATCAAACCAAAAGTGGTCAACCATGTTTAGTCAAGCTGCATGGTGCACTCAACCTTTTGGCAAGTGACGTGACGAGACTGTGGAGGAAGGTCGTGCTTCAGTGAGGAACAGGGAAGTAGCCCAGTTCCTCACTGTAGTGCAATCTCGGAGTTGGTAATATTTAATGTGTAGTGGGTGTGGGGTGCAGGGGAGTGTAGCCCCCCTTTTAAAATAGTAGAGGTAAGCTACGTAACATGGCTGGAAGACAGGAATGTCGAAAATGTCATATGGACATGTTCAAGTTTATTATTTTCGACATTCCGGACTTCCGATGTTTATTTGTTTTATATGTATATCTATATCTATATATATATAAATATATATATATATATATATATATATATATATATATATATATATATATAAATTTATTTATTTATTTGACATTTGTTTACCAGGGTGGTCTGAATGGGTCCACAGAACCCATTTTCAGCAGAGGCCCAGGGAGAAAAGCTCCACATACAGTACAATACAAATACAGTATAATCCAATACAATAAACATTACATTAGAAATACTATACAAAAAATAAGTTGAAAGAACAAACTGCTACAAGATGTTGTAATTTATTACTACACATCTAAACAGTTCTATACAGATTAGAACATTACAGACGATAATAGTCACTCTCATTACACATGATGTAGAAATAGCAGCCAGAAAGCTAGTGATGCAGACATATAGTGAGAGAGTTAAGAAGAATAGAAGCAATAAAGCCTGAGCAGTAGCTTAAGGATATGGTATAGAAGCAGATGAGGGGTTAGAAGAGCTTTAGGATCTTGCAGTCTGTGAGGGATTGAAATGTGAGAGAAGAGGAAGACCTGATCATTAGGCAGGCTTTATGCAGGAGCTGAGCCATGTATTTTTGAACTGATTTTTTAAAGAGGCTTTGAAATGGGTTAGGCCAGGAATAAACCTGGTAGCTAGAGGTAGTGAATTCCATTGTATAGAGACAGAGTATGAATACAGAGAGTGACCAGGTTTTTTTATGGGTTTTGAGATAGCTAAAAGATTTTTGTCTTCTGATCATAGGGATTGATTTGATGTGTAAGGTGCGACTAGACTGGCTAGTGCAGGGCAGGCAGTAGGGTTGAAAATAAGGTTGTGCAAGATGGATAGCTGAATAAAGGCAAGTTGGTTGGGTACTTCAAGCCAGTTTAATTCTAGGAGTGGTTTACAGTGGTGTGTGTGATATTTAGAGTTTGTGGCAAACTTTCCAACTTTGTTGTAGCACTGTTCCAACTTGCTTAGGGTAGAATTTTGTAAGTTAGTTAAGATAGGGGCACCATGCAGAAGAGAGGGAAGTAAAAATGTTTTTGCAAGGGTAGTTTGGGTTGCTGCAGTAAAAAATGTTTGTTTCTATATGAGAGTCCCAGTTTTTGATGAGTTTCCTTTATATTTTGCTGTATATGGGGATTGAATGAAAGTTTAGTGTCAATGATAACACCTAGAAGTTTGGTTTCCTGTACTGTTTCTATGGCAGTGTTGTCAGATACAAGGATGTTGAAATGATCAGGGACAGGGGAGGTGTTTTGGGGATGAAAGAGCACTAGTTTTGTCTTCTTTGGATTAAGAAAGAGTCGGGCATTTCTTAGCCAGGATTCAACTGCTGTAAAGGACTGTTGAGTTTTTGAGAGTAGTTCTGGTAGTGATTGAGCAGTGCAGATTATGGTGGAATTATCAGCATATTGAATGAAAGTCCCAGGGTGAGAGGCAGTGTGAAGGTTTTTTGTGAAAATGTTGAAGAGTAGGGGTCCTAGGATGGAGCCTTGGGGGACTCCAGTAGGGTTGTGGAAAAAGGGTGAGAGCTTGTTAGACCATTTCACTGCATGTTTACGATCATTGAGGTAGCTCTGAAACCATTTTACTGTGTTATATGAGAAGCCTAAGTTAGACAGTGTGTTCAGTAGTAAGGGGTGAGACACTGTGTCAAAGGCCTTGGAGAGATGAAGGAATACTGAGGCTGTATAGCATCCTGCATCTCTGGCCTTGTTTACAGTGTCTGTAAAAGATAATAGGGCTGTTGCTGTGATGTGGCTAGGTTGGAAGCCATGTTGGGTTTTGGTTAAGATTGTTTTGCAATAGATATCGCATTACCTGCTGATGGATACCTCTCTCGAGAATTTTGGATATGGGTGACAAGATGGATATATGATGAAAATTGGATGGCTCAAAAAAGTTGCCTCCTTTGTGGATAGGGGGATGTGAGATTGTTTCCATATGATGAATTTGGATAAAGACCTATTTATAAGGATACTGACTGGGTAGGTGACTGAGTTAGCAGCCAGTTTGAGGTAGTATGGGGGGGAGATTGTCAGCTGAAGTAGAGCGGGGTTTTAGTTTTTGTAGCAGTTTCTTAATGGTGTCAGTGGGTATGGGCTGAAATGAGAATGGGGTTTGTATGACATTTTCTTGAGTTTGGGGGTTAGTAATGACAGGGTTAGAAGTACCTGATGTTTTGGGGTCAGTGTCTGAATAGGTTGAGGGGTGGGGGGGGTCCAGCATTAGGGGTGTTAGTTAGTAGGTCTGAAATTGATTTTATGAAATGCTTGTTAAAGCTTTTGGCTATTTGTGATGGAGGGGTATCAGGTGATAGGGTGTGCTCTCCATTTCTTCCAGGGTTAAGTAAAGAAGATATGGAGTGGCAAAATTTACTGGGGTTGATTTTATGCTGGAACTGAAGCTGGGAATAATATGACTTCTTATCTCTGTTGATTAGTTTTGTCACTTTGTTACGTAGTGTTTTGAAATTAATATGATTTTGTTAATTTTTGTTTTGTTTCCAGGTTGACCAGACTAGGTCCCTTTGCTTCATCAGGTGTTTACATTCCTTAGACACCCATGGTGCTGAGTTCTTTTTGATTCTTATCATACAAATGGGAGCTAGTGCATTAAGTATGTGAAGGAAGGTGTTATTAAAGTATAGTACAGCATCATTAAGTGGTATTTGTTTAAGGGGGGGTCCAGTCTATTTCCTGTAGGAGATTGTTGAATTTATGCTGACAAAAATTGAGTTTCTAACAGATTTTATACTGTTTACTCTTAGTTGTTAGGAGTTTGTTCTAAGGGAGTAAGCTGGTAGATGATCTCTCAGGGAGCTAGGCAGTGTACCGAAAGAGGGGTAATTAGCAGGGTGGGATACTAGAATCCAATCTAAGGTGGATTGGCAGGCAAGATCTTTGCTATATCTTGTTGGAGCATTGATAAGCTGAGAAAAAACACAGATTTATACTATTTGTGGGGGAGTTGGAAGATATGGTTTGCCAATCTATATTTACATCTCCTAAGATTATTGTTTCAAGGTTTACTGTTTGGGATGTCCAGGATAAAATATTTTACAACACTGGTATATTGTTACCTGGTAGGATATATAGTACTATTATGCAAATTCTTTTTGATATATTAAGGTTCAAAAAGGAGATTAGTACCTCAGCATTGGAAAATATGGGTATATTACTGGTATAGGGTATGATGTTGAGTGTAGAGGGATATAGCAGTGCTATCCCTCCCCAACCCTTTCTTTTTAGATCTATCTTTTCTGGTTATTGCAAAGTTTGGTGGTATTATTTCTGAGTCTTTTGCATTGCGATGTAGCCATGTTTCAGTAAGGGCTAGTATGTCAGGTTTATTTTGATCAATCCAAGCATGCAGTGAGGTTATTTTATTACATATACTTCTAAGGTTAAGTGTAAGTATGTTTAAGTCTTTGGAGTTACTCTTGTGGTTAGGATAAGAGGGTGGGCCAGGGTTAGGATGCATGCCTCCACATTTGAGTAGATAGGTAATGAGGAATGCGTACCACGGGAACTGTTTTTTATTCCTAGGTGAGAATACTGGTGTCAAGTGTGGTTTCATAGGAGGTGAGGAGGCCAGTTTGTGGCTTGAATAAAATGGGAGGGTATAGGGGAAAAGCTGTGAGGAGATACACGAGAAGCTGTGTTGTTTATTGGGGAGAGAGTTAGAGGAGGTTGTTGTGCATTGGTGTGTGGGGGTATGCGAAGATATAGCTGTAGTGAAGTTGAGAATTAAGACTAAAGAGGCTAAGCAAGTTAGGAGGAGCATGTCAACTGTGATTGTGGGTTTAAAAATAATAAAAGTGGAATTTGTGTGTTTGAATGTAGTACAAGTGTAAACAAAGATTGTTATCATGTGATGTGTGTGCCGCTGAAGGTAAGGTTGGAATGTTTTGACTTCAGAGTAGGCTTTGCTAATGTGGTTAGATGTTTTAACTTGCAGTTTGTGATAAGGATGGGTGGGTTGATGTGACTGGTCAGTAGTACAATTATGGTGCAATGGTAGTTTGTGTGTATAGTAGAAGAGAAGGTGGTAAGCCTGGAGTTAATTTAAAATAGTTTGAGGTGGTTTTATATTGTGATGGTAGAGTAGAGTAAGACACAAAAAAGTATAGTAGTAGGCATGTGAGTTCAAGGGGATGGATGTAAGGGAGAGCAGATAAGTTTGGCTAAATAAAAGTAAGTAAGTTGTGCATGAAATATGGGTGTGGAGAAGGCTGGGTTGTATGTAATTGGATCATAGGGAATGAGAGGGAGTGGTTTGCTTAGGATAAGCGTAGAGGTGCTGGGGGTGGGTGGGATATGGGGGGGAAGGGCAGGGGAGTGGAGTGAGCGGAGCAAATGGAGCAGGACAAATGTGGGATATGTGGGAAGGGCAGGGGAGCGGAGTGAGCAGAGCAAACAGAGCAGGAAGACCCCTCGATGGTTTACCACCAAAAACAATCGGTGAGGTAGGATGTTCATGGATACAACAGACAAGTTGCCTGAACTCTAAATACTTGTCTCAAGTCACAGCATCTAATTGTATATTTAGGGGCTTTGCAATGTCTTTCCAGGGATATGTTACACTGATAAGAGTGAAATATGCTGAAGTAGGGTTGCCACCCCTCCATTTTTTTTCGGACTATCCAGAAATCAAACTGATTCTCTGGTAGTCCAGAAAACACTGTACAAACTCCGGTATTCTGTTTCAAAAAGGAAACAGACTATCGGAGTTTGTAAATTGGCTGATTTACTATGCTTTTTTTTACAGAAAAGCGTAGTAAATCAGGCAAAAGCAGGCAGCAGGAATGAAAAAAGAGGGCGTTCCCCACCGAGTGATGTCATCGCGACATCACAAAATTGGTGGAATGTGGGCGGGAGTGGGGGTGGGGTGGGTGGGGTTACTGGTGACGCGAAGGGTGTGGCTTTACTCCAGTTTTCGCCATGAAGGAAGGTGGGCAACCCTATGCTGAAGTGTTAATGTAGCTTAACCTTCAGCAGTAAAAAGGCCTATGACTGTGGGTGAATAAGGGTGGTGAGGATATCCTTCCAGCAGATTCAACACTACAAAACAATGCAAACTAGACTTAACAAATTTAGTTATTTGCATATTACCTTACATAGCTTTAACTATACTTGTTGCTTGTGCACTTCTTGCCAACCGCAGGTGAAATTCAGATGTGCAAGTTCTTTAGGTAGTGCGATATGATATGTCTGACTGCTGCTGCTGCAGAAGGCATATATATATATATATATATATATATATATATATATATATATATATATATGTGTGTGTGTGTGTGTGTGTGTGTGTGTGTATATGGGTCTTCTGAATTTGGTTGACACAACAAAATGTCAAGAGCTGCTTGATCAATCACAGTTGGCCAGCATATGCAGATGGCTGACAGGTGTAATATATCAACAATCTCTGTATGGGGGAATGTTCCCTTTGCCTGTAGATTGTGCGAAGTTGTAGTTAGTATATATAATTAGGGGATGTGTGGGTACTATTTTATATATATATATATATATATATATATATATATATATATATATATATATATATATATAGATAGATATAGAGAGAGAAAGAGAGATAGCAAAATGTTTGTATACTCATAAGAAGACTCATAGCAACAGTGCTTTGGTGACTAACAGCAGTTTTTGACATCTGACAATATGACAAATGTATCTTTTAAGACTGCATATAGAAAATTAACACCCATAATTTGTGATACTGTAATGAGGTTTAAATTGCTGATAAACTTTAAAGAGAGAATGGAAAAGTTTTTGCAGAATAGATGATTTGTCACCCACAAAACATCATGGTACTGAATAATTGATTGCCCTTCAGATATAGCCACCCTTTCTTTTTTTATTTGGTGCTAAGACGGCCTTACTCTTCAAAAATGTCTTCACAGAAGTTACACAGGGTATATGTTAGGGAAGATAACATTTTGCATTCAAGATATAGTTAATTAAAAATCAAGTTACTCTATGAAAACAGTACATAACTAGCTGATTGTCAGTTTTGGGATAGTTTGGAACTGCCTTATCAAAAACAGGCTATCAATTAACTTGTATAAATCAACAATAATGCATTTCAGCACATCCCAGATACAACCTGACAGTACTAGTGTCAGCCCTTCCACCCCATAGAGGATCATACTTAGTTAGGTTGGATGGTAAACATATCTTGGGGCATGGCTTTACCAGTCACTTTCCTTTCAGTTGTATATGAGGTCCTGAGTCAGTGTAAGTTTGCATACAAATTATAGTATCTCCTGTTTGAGGAGGTTAACCATAGGTTTAAACACACTTACACCTGGACTTCAGAATGTCCTCCATGTTGCTGTACTAAGAACACACAACACAATACTGATAAAAACCACTGCTTGACTCTATTCCCAAGGCCAGCTGCCTTCCAGTCACTGCTAGGATTCTATTATTGTTAAACTCTCTCACATTTAAAATTATCAGTTATGATTACTGCCCACTGCCGCACAAACATTTCAACAAAGGATTTCCTCTTATTCCTTAAGATCACATCCCTTCACAGTTGCATCTTTGCTGGGGGTCAGTTTTCAGAATCCGCAGCAGAGGAGAAGACATTCTCCAAAGTTGCACAAACTTCATGAAACAGCCTACTTAGAAAGTCAAGATCATCAATGGCTACAACGCTTTCAGAAGACAACTTTAGGACCCCATCAAGGATGAGTACAGCTGTTCTTTTCACGATTTTGGCTAGTATCTTGAACCTGTTCAATCAGCAACATCTTTGATAATGGACTTAATTAAAAAGAGTCTTTCTCAGTTTACATCCGGGATTGGATGTATGAGATCAACACCATGTGACTGACATTTTTTTAAGCAACTGTTGCTTCTTTACTTGTTTAGCAGTTTGGATGATGATACCTCATTCTTTGTCTGCCTTTGTTTCTGTAAATTTACTCTGTTTTTACTACTTGTGATACACACACACACACACATACACACACACACACACACGCACACACACGCACACACACACATATACACGCACACACACACACACACACACACACACACACACACACACGCACATAAACACACACACACATACACACACGCACACACGCACACACACACACACACACACACACACACACACACACACACACACACACACACACATTTTGTTTGTTTGTTTTCCTGTATCATGTCTGTGTACTTTGTGTTGCTGCCATTTTGGCTCATGTCATGGCTGAAGTGGGTCCAGAGATTTATTCCACCTACCCAGAAAATAAATATTAATCCAATAAATTAATTAGTGTCTGATGTCAGTGCCTCAAAAATTGCATAGGCTTATTTTTAAAAATGGAAAGCCATTTGGAATTGACAACTATCACTCAGCCTGCATAAGACATAAAGAAGTATTTCTTCAGCAAAAATAATAAATGACTGCTACCACCTTTTTAGAAGTGGTGAAAAAATTCAAGAATGCATGTCTGATGTACATGCTCTTAGTCTAAAAAAAAGCAGTCTTACAGTGAGTTAAAAATATCAAACAGTATACACAGAAGAGTCTGCATTGCAACTTATGAATGGTGACAATCACCTAGATGGACTCAGGGTTCCTTCCCTTCTTTCTTACCTTCCATCCACATCTATTTCTGTGATACTAAGTCTGTCAAAGTCTAAATGAAAATATATCCCAGTCCTAAATACTTGCTTACTGTTGCTTCCCTCTTACGTTTCCACTGCCCAGAGAGAATGGTCCAAAATGCTTACCCTGCTGGTAGTTATTCGTGGAAATAGCTGTGTTTTCAAGTTTGTAAGCCATTTTATGAGGAAGATGATGCAGGAAAATGAAACAACAGCAGCACAATAAAGTTAACATATTCCAACTTCTACTGGCTAAGACAATAAGAGCAAACTGTTCCATTCATCTTGTCACATCTGCTCAATGTATAATTTAAATATCCGATTCTTGTATAAATTACAGGATACCTGCATGTTTTTTATCGATTCTAAATGTTAAACTTGCACTGCTGAATGCAATAATATGTATCAAGGTTCACTGCGCAAAATTGGAGTCTCATTATAAATTATAGTATTTATAAATATTAATACACTGCTTGCAAAGCCCAAAAACAGTAGCTTGCTCAATCAATATTTTTAACTTTTAATTTATATAAAAACAACATGTATTACATTGGGTTACTATTTTAAAAACAAAATGACAAAAAAATTCAGACATTATGTACTGGTACAAAATGTAATGTTCTGTGAATACTAAATCAGTGTTTTAAATGCAGGACATTTCCACTGTAGGCAGTTTCATTTCCAATAGCACAAACACATATATGGATGGAGGTCTTTTGCATTCTAGATTTCCTCAAGCCTAAGTGCCATTGCTTGCTCAGTTTAAAAAAATGCCAACACTTCCTCTAGAGTAGGCAAATGATCTCATCTCAATTCCTCACAACACAGTTGCTCAATGCATAACTTACATATACCCTCCCTGTATCACTTACTTGATGAAAACACCTACGGTTTTATCTGGATCTTAGCTACACTGTCTTGCACTCCTAAAGGTGTTGCCAATGCAATATGCCAAGCTACCACCCTCAGCCTAGGACGGGTAGGCTGACATTGGATTTTCACTCACACAAAGACTCCCTATGCTGTGGAACAAAATCCCGGTTTATGTGAGGCAGAGCACCTCGCTGGCCTTGTTCAAAAGGAATCTTGACCAATGGATGGGAGATCGCAGATACACCCCAGGGGTTACCTCAGTGTCACTGCTCGACAGAGGCACAGCAAAATAATGGGCATAGTTTCTCCAAACTAAAGGGGTGGCGTAAGCCACAAAACTATGGGCTAGGCTTATAAATGCCCTCGGGCAGATAACCTAGTATGAACCTATGAACCTATGAACCTATGAACCTATGAACCTATGCTCCATACTCAGTTCCTCCAGTGTCAATGCTGCTAGTCCAAAATGGCTTGTCTGGGGCACCGCCAAGCCTTTTTCCCTTTATGCCAGAGGGCCAGGCCATCCTTGCTGACTTTTATCTCTCGTGTTCAAATTACAGATTCTCAGATGTAGTCTATAAGAGTGCTCACTAATGAATGCAACTTATAAATGAAACACTGGTGGAATTAACACATAGTGGGGCTAGGTGGACATGACAGATAGTGGGGTTATAGCCACCTACAGCGCTAATGTGCATGCCACCAGCTCTAGATGAAAAAAAATAATGTGATGCACCCACATGTAATATTTTAAAAGTACAAAGAAATAAAGAGGATAATCTTAAATATACTTAAAAGAGATGCATAGCATTATAACATGAAAAATATACAGATAAGACAATTAAGGTACATGACATACTGGGAATGCATGGGACACACACTTGGGCCTTTGTACCTTCACTCTGCATTTCTTGGACAGCTGCAGGTTGCATAAATGAACTAGAAGTGCCTTGTACTGCTAGTGCCAAAAGTTGGACAAAATCTGTTGGCCCCTTGTTCTGCCTGATTCAGTTTGTTTAATGCTGCATCTGATTTACCTTCACCACCAGACCAACTCATTTATGTTAGTACTCAAATGGGCAAACACTGAAGAATAATTTGAGTGGGTAACCCAAATGTTTGCAGGGTAGAACTTTTAAAGTATTGCATAATCACTGCAATCATTGCACATTAACAGAATTTACAATATGAATAACAGATTGTCTTATATCTCAATCTTGTAACATTAACACATTTAAGTTTAGGATAGGCAGTCACCATGGACTAACACAAAGGAGTTGCATAAATCTTTGTAGGTACATCTTGATACAGCTAGATAAACACTTTTGTCCCACAGGTGTAGGGGACTCCAGAGCTACTTCAATTTACTACAGTATCAATTGCTAGGCTTATAACTGATAATAATTTATTAATACTTCACTTAAGCACAGACTCAAAGAGGAACAAGCAGTGTAGCCCACCAGCAGTATAAATGAAAGGAAGGGGGCATTTTACAAGATTCCGTTAAGCATGGTGATATTTGTATTATTTATTTATTCCTTTTAACCAGACATGCAATTATATTGCACAGACCTCTTCTGCCATAATATATTTATAGTAGCCAATTTGCAAATGCATTTTGGGAGAATATTGAAAAGGTATGGGGACGGTGTGGTACTAAGCTGACAAAACGTAGTTGTCTGAATTGTGAGCAAGTCTATAAGCAGAAACCATAGCCAAAGTATGGTCTGTAATAATAGGGTGGTCATAAAGCATAAAAACAGGGTGCGTAAAGGAGGGATCTAACAGCTGTTCTTATACAACTACAGTCAGAATCACAGATTAAGGTAAGGTAGAGTTAATAACTTACTACAGCAGGTCCCAAATAATTCTTTTGACCAGCAAAAAAATTATGTGACTGGTCAATATTCACATGACCAGTTATGCAGCACCACCTAGCTATAAGACACAAAGGTGTTACAAGTAGGGCAGCTTTGCAGTAAACTGGTTTCTCCTCGGGCCTCCGCTGAAAACAGGATCTGTGGAACCTAGTCGGACTTTCCCGTTCAACAAATGTTAAATAAATAAATAAAATAAAAATAAATAAATAAAACCTACAAGGGAGAATTTCTGCATGAACTGCAAAATAAGAAGTGGATGAGCTCACAAAGAGAGGCTTATCAAAGGGTGACAAATCCACAGTTAAAATTAATTGCTTCACATGGAGGTTATCAAAGCTAACATCTACTTATAAAACAGAAAGGTCCCTTGCCTGCCTTTCAGACATGTCTATTTAAATGTAAAGCTCTATAAGCCTGCCTCTAGAATGCAATTAATTTCTTTAGTGAATAACATTTCCAAGTGAAGATAAACTGTGCCTTTGTTTAAAAGTTCTCTCATTTTTCTCTCTCTCTCTCTCACTCGCTTCCCAGTTTCCATCTGCATTTTCTTGTTCCTCTTCAAAATGTATATAAGCAGACATATTAGAAAAGTTTGTCAATGCTTCAGTTGGGACTGGTCCTGTGACATCAAAACCATAAAATCACTTATTGTCAAGGCTATTAATGTCAATTCTCTCCATAAATAAAAAGTCAGTCAGGTTGAGAGATCAGATTATAACTGCTCTGGACTGATAAGCATTTGGATCAGCAAAGCATGCTATGGTCTTTTAATCTGCATCACTGTCCCAATTCATAATAAAGTTATAATGATGCACATCTGTGTGATTATAACATGAAAAATATACAGATAAGAAATGTAAGGTACATGACAATGTAACGGGGAATGCAGAGGACACACACTTTGGCCTTTGTACCTTCACTCTTTGCAGGGCAAGCATTTCTTGGACAGTTGCAGGTTGCATAACTGAACTAGCAGAAGTGGTGATTGGCGGCCATGGTGACTGGCGACCATGGGCAATGACCAGTACCAGTTCCACTGAAATAGGTTTCACACTGTACAGCTAAAACATAGAGGTAAAACACTGTCTTCGTAGAGATACACCCACCTCACTTACAGTCTAGTGCCTTAAGGTGTCATCTTACCAAGAGTAAGTGTATATTAGCTGAAGCTGTTATAGTTCATACAAACACATGCACACACACACACACACACACACACACACACACACACACACACACACACACACACACACACACACACACACACCATACCTCTCAACTGTACAGAGTTTTGCAGAATGTCCTGATTTTTGCTTCATATTTTTGGTCTGTTTTTCATAAAATTGTGGTTTTCGTGCAAATTAGTGGCAAATCATTAAAGACTGAAGTTAGAAAATAATAGACGATTGAGTTTCAGACTTCTTACACTCCAGAAAATTCATGCTAATGCAAAACCTGTTATTCTATCAACTTTCCAAGTTTGTAAGAGCAATATTTAAAAATTGTCCCTATTATTTGAGCTTTTGTCCCACATTTATTTATGGCTTTGTCCAGATTTCTTGCTCTAAGAGATTGAGAGGTATCTCTCACACACACACACACACACACACACACACACACACACACACACACACACACACACACACACACACACACACACACAGATGAGACATATACATACATAGGCACACACATGCACACACATACACAATACATTCCAGTTGATACTAGTAACATCTTTTTGTGCTACAACCCCTTCCTGGTTTTATGGTAATTTGCTGCCACATCAGAACATTACAGATTACACTGTACTGATGAGTTAACTGTAATATAATGTTTTTTTAAAATATTTTTATTGAATTTTAAATAATCATAGATTGTACAATACATAAGAGCACCACAATAATAGAAACCAATAACATTAAGATACAACAAAGCATAAACATAACTATATACAAGGTCCATATATAAGGACCATAACTACAAAGTTTCCTTAATGTAATATAATGTCTAATGGTAGCCATAACTTAACAGCTTTTGTCTTTAAAAAAGCAGATGCTAGCAGTGAAAATTTCATTAATTACTTTTAAATATATTAATAAAGAGCAAGCCACAAGCTTTGATAGTTAACAATAGAAGGAAAATCTTTACTAAAAGTCAAATAATACAGTTTCAAAATCAGATATGCAGAGTACTGTGCACTTTCACAGAGGGAATGAAAAATTAATAGAACAGTATAAAAAACAAGAACAGCTCATTAGTTCTAATACTACAACTAACTGAAGAATTGCTAAAACAATTGTCTACAACAGTACCGTGTCAGAATATAAGCAGACAAAATAGCAAAAATGATTGCACTGATCCCTGATAGCACACATTGCATAGAAGGCACTACTGCATCTCCAGATAATTACCTGCTGCACAGAGTCACTTGAAGAATTCTAGAGTATTCTGGAGTGACGCATCACTAGGTGACATGACAGTAGTGCAAGCTTTACTGGTAAAACCACCCTCCTAAATGTGTTAGATTAAGAAGTCACACTGAACTGATCGAAGGAAGGACACTGAGAAAACTCGGAGCTATAATATATAACATTAAGTATCCTGTTTTTTGCTTATTTTGTTCTTTATTTCTTTGTTATTTATAGCACTTTGTGTACTGTGTATTTTTATAGCTAGTTTTACTGTGTGTGAGGTATTAACTGGAAATTGTCAACTTTTGTTAAGCATCTGTTGGATTGTTTGTTTCTGATAACTTGTTGCAGTTAAACTCTTTTTTTCTAGAGGCTCCTTTAGCTGTTTAAAACTTTCATTTAAAGGCTCACTGCTGCTTTTCAGCTGTGAGAAACATTTCTGCAGTTTGTTTCCCACCTTCCCTCCCTGTTGGTATAGTGTTTTTATAGTTGGTGGCTTTGCAGTTGCCCGCCCCTAGTGTAAATTTGATCTGGGACCCTCCTCCCAGTCTAGTGTCATTACCTCATTCTACCCAGTACAGGGAGAACATTTGAAAAGGCAAATCAGCTTAGTTTCTGCTACTCCTTTCTCTCTTTCCACTTAAAAAAAAAAATGTATCTGCTTTTACTGTATTTTTGTTTCTTCCTACTTTATTTTGCTTTTGCGTCATCTTAAAAGTACTCAGTTGTATTTATTACTGCTTGGTGTAACTCATTCTAAGCCTCTTAGTTTAAGCACTTGGGCTTCAGACCAGTTGTTTTACATTAAGAAGGTCTGTGGTCTGCACTATGGTGGCAGGGCAGGTAGCTTACATCCTTCTAAGTTGGGAACTGAATCTAGCTTTGTTTGTATAACTTGAGCACTAATCCAGGCATTTTTTAAAGTATTCAGTTGTATTTATTACTGCTTGGTAGTAACTTGATTAAAGTGTAGCTATCATTCTAAGTCTTTTGGATTAAGCACTTGGGCTTCAGACCAGTTGTTTTATATTAGGAAGGTTTGTGGCCTGCACTGTGTGGCAGGGAAGGTAGCTTACATCCTTCTAAGTTGGGAACTGCTGATTGAGGGCTCAGTGTCTGTTATTCTAAAAGTGTATTAGTTCTGGTTTAAGCACTTGGGCTTCAGGCCAGTTATTTTACATTAAGAAAGTTCATGGTCTGCACTCTTGTGGGAGGAGAGGCTGGACTCTGCCCTTCTGAGCTGGGAATTTCTGGTTAAAGGCTAATAGTGCCTGCATATTTGAACTGTTTCTTACTGAAATTGGTACACCCTGTTTGCTGTAGCATAGACTAGAGCCAGGCCTGCTGAATCAAGCTTTGCTTGTATGCTTGTTGTTTGTTTGCTTGTTATTTCCCTGAAACGCTAATTCCACCTAAAATGCGGCTTTTCAGCACTTCTGTGGATCCCTAGTGATATCTGCATTGCTTACTGTACTTATTTCCTTGTTTCACTTGAAAGAATGTTACTGTTTGTCGTTTTTGCATTTAAGTTACCTGTAACACATTGCATTTAAGCTACCTGGCACTTGCTCACTAAAGCAATTATATAAGTCAGCACTAAAAAATTAAAAACACTACACCCTCACAAACTCCCCTTGAGTACCTTGTTACCCATTGGCATTTTTTTTCAATTATAAAGGAATTCCCAATACTATTCTAGCATGTCCAAATGTCAGTTGTCAATCTCCTCTCTGGTTCAGCTGGTGAATCTGGGAATCTTGAGGCAATATTACAACTGCCTCATGTACACAGACAACCCTCTCCTCCTCCCAACAAATTCCAACACATGTGAGAGATGCAACCATACAACCATATAGCCAAACTGGAGGCTAAGCTCTCTCAACTCAGTACTGGCGTAACCAGTCAGGAGGAGAAGGAAACCACACTCACTGCAATTCCAGTCTCACAATGACCTACCACAACAGCAAACCAAACACATAAACACACAAAAACATACTCGGAGGCTCAACAACACACCTGATACACTTGTAATAGGTGACTCTATCGTCAGGCACACTGACGTCCCGCTCACCAGGCTGAACAAGGAGAAGGTCACGGTGAGCTGCCTGTCGGGTGCTAGGATCCGCCACATAACACAAGCACTCAGGTCACTCCAAGGCAAGTACAAATATGACTCAGTCATTGTCCATGCTGGTGTGAATGACCTGAAACGTACCTCCCTGGACTACATGAAAAGAGACATAGAGGAGCTCTCTGAGCATGTAGCCCAGGCCGGTATGACCCTGACCTTGAGTAGCATCTTACCCTCACCAAGAATGATGCCACAATATGAAGACAAGATGATCAATTTCAACAACTGGCTTAAGTATTGGTGTCATTCAAAGGGGATCCAATGCCTGTCAGCCTGGAATGACAAGCTCGACAAGCCACGATGCTTCACTAGGGACGGCTTGCACCTGTCACCCCTGGGCTTTCGGATATTGGCAAAGGCTCTTGCTAGCCCCATAGTGCCTTTTTTAGGCAAGGCTCAAAAGACAAACCCACCTCCATAGGTATCACAAGGGATAAGAAACTAAGAGTAATGCTACTCAACGCCAGAAGTCTAAACCTCAAGATGCATGCACTCGAAACTCTCCTTAGCATGGAGAACATCGATATCTGTGCAGTAACAGAAACCTGGTTCAAGGCTCCCGAGAGCACCCCAGCACTACCAGGTTATACCTCATACCATGCTTTTTGGCCTCAAAACCACAAAAGGAGGGGGAGTATCAATATTCATCAAAGATACCCACACCTCCAGGTTGGTGGCACAGCATGAAGCATCAGAGACTATCCATGTGCAACTAACAGTGGGTAAAACTGCCTTCCAGTTTATAGCCTGCTACAGACCACCCTCCCAAACCCAGGAACCCCACTCGGCCTTCCTGAGAACACTGGAAAATATGAAGGCCTCTCCAAACACCATTATATTGGGCGACTTCAACTACCCAAACATAGACTGGGAGCATTACTCTAGTTCCAACACCCTAGCCCAAAGGTTCCTAGAATTTATAAACTCAAATGCTATGGAACAACTTGTTACCACTCCCACAAGAGGGGAAAACATACTGGACCTGATCATCACCAACATGGGGACTCTATGCTCCAGACCAGAAGTGTATCCCTCACTGGTAAGATCAGACCATAAACTAATCTCACTGGATATTCACATCCCAACCACACCCCCTGCCCAGAAAACCACAGTGAAAAACTTCTCTAAAGCAAATTTCACACTCCTCAAAACCGAGGTGGAATCCTTCAAAGCCCCTGGGCCTGTGGAAAATACGGCCCAGACTACAGAATCCTTTATAAACGCATTCTATGAACACCTTCAGGAATGCATGGATCATGCAATCCCAAATAAAACCAAGATCCAATCCTCCAAAGGCAGACGTCCTGTCTGGTGGACCCCAGCCATAAACAAACTATACAATAGAAGGAGGAAGCTACTACATGATAGAGCAAAATCCCAAAAAGGGACGGCATCTCTGATCAGTATTAGCAAAAAAATATGGGCACTCATAAAATTGTCTAAGGCCAGCTTTGAGAGAAAAATTGCACAGGACACTAAGGATAATCACAAGGCTTTCTTTAGTTATGTTAGGAACCTGGGTGGGAATTCCCAGATATGCTCAGAATTAGTCCAAAATGACAAAAAATACACCGACCCCACAGACATTGCCAACATCCTAGCTGACAGGTTCAGCGCAAACTTCTCCCCCCCCTCCCCACCAAAATGGCAAATATCTATCCCAGCAGAGTGCTGACCCCCTGACATCTCAGATGCTCAGGTAAGAGCTGCCCTCTCCAAAGCAAAAAACACAGCATCAATGGGACCAGACGGTGTTCCGGGCTGCATCTTACATGAACTCCAAGAAGAGCTAAACCCAAACCTAAAACTACTGGTCAAGCTCAGCCTTACTACAGGATATGTACCCAAAGAGTGGCATACAGCAACAGTGGTCCCTCTCCACAAAGGTGGTGCCTCAACGTATCCTGGAAACTATTGCCGCATAAGCCTGACTAGCTTGGTCTGCAAAGCTATGGAAAGGATCATCATGGACCTCATAAATAAAGATACTGGGGACCTACAGACACTGGATCCTACCCGGTTCGGCTTTGTTAAGGGCAGATCCTGCCTCTTAAACCTGGTTGATTTCATTGAAACAGTCACCAAGGCCATTGACGAGGGGAAGGTGGTCCACACAGTCTACCTGGACCTCGCAAAAGCCTTTGATACAATACCCCACTCGGGCATTATAGATAAGCTCACCAACTTAAATATAAACCCCTATGTCACTAGATGGGTTTCAAACTGGCTCAAGGACAGAACCCACATGGTTAGAATTGCTGGAGCCATGTCAGACTCCAAACCAGCTACAAGTGGCATCCCACAAGGCTCAGTCCTGGGACCTCTCTTGTTCAGTATATATTTCTCAGAGGTACAGGCCAACAAGGAAGGACTGTGGCTGACCAAGTTCGCAGATGACTGCAAACTGGGTGCCCTAATAGACTCTCCAGCCGACACAAGCATCCTCCAAAAGAGCCTCAGAGAAACAGACAACTGGTGCCAGAGCCATGGCCTCAAGCTAAATGCCAAAAAGTGTATAGTCATCCCCTTTGGCAAAAACAAAGTGCCCACAAATTACCACATAGGTGGTAATCCATTAAGTACAGAAGAAGTAATTAGGGACCTGGGGACCCAAGTTGATAGCAATCTCTCATTTGACAACCACGTGGCCAAAGTGGTTAGAAAAACATTTTATATAGCCCACCTAATTATGAAGGGATTCACATCTAGATCAGGGGAGGTCATCACACCTCTTTACACATCCCTCATCAGGCCCATAATTGAGTACAATGCCCCTTTTGGGATGTACCTTACCAGACACCTGCAGAAACTGGAAAGACCCAAAAGTACCTCACCAAGAGGATCAAAGGGCTCAAACAGATGCCATATGCTACCCGGTTAAAGAAACTCTAGCTCTACTCAGTGGCATACCGCCTGCTTAGAGGCGATCTGTGCCTGACGTATAAAGCCATGTCCAACCCGGAATTAATGGACATGCTGCACCTCAGAAAATCCAAATCCCATCGAGCTACGCACTCGAGAGACTTGAACCTCAGCACTGAAATAAATAGGACATGCTGGAGGGACAGATTCATAACCCAGAGGCTCCCTTCACTCTGGAATAAAATCCAAGTCCAGGTTAGGCAGAGTCCCTCATTGACTCTCTTCAAGAGGAATCTTGATGAGTGGATGGGAGATCGTAGGTTTACCCCGGGTATCACTTCTGTGTCACTGTTAGACAGAGGCACAGTATACTAACCTCGAAAAAGGGCATAGCAAAATTAATTTAAAATGGGTGGCGAAAGCCAAACACACTCTGGCTAGGCTTATAAATGCCCTAGGGCAGATAGCCTAGTATGAACCTATTAACCTATGACCCTAAGTCCTTTTTATTTCCCCTAGGGTTCAATTGAAATCCAAACAGCATCTTTCAAAGCACAATTGCCTCCTTTCCTGGAAAGTTCCCAGACAAACAAGGCAATATAGTATATGACAGGAAGTTTCTAAACTTTGCTAATCTGTGTGTGTGTGTGCGTGTGTGTGCGTGCATGTGTGCGGGTGTGTGCGTGCGTGTGCGCACGTGTGTGTGTGTGCATGCATGTGTGCGTGTGTGTGCATGAGTGTGTGTGTGTAAAACACTGCAAAAGTTTCCCTTTTAAAGCTCTAACACATTTTCACAGAGGAAACAAATGAGTTTTGAAAATGTTTCATATATTTTACATTTTGCTCCATCTTTACAGAAATAAAAAATAATTGTGTAGATTTGCATTGATTCTCACATTTATTTTAGCTATTACAATTTCTGCTCAGTATTGTATGTTTACTTCATCTTTACAGAATGACATTTAAATGGTCTTGCCACTTTTCCAAGTTTTTGCCTTCCCCTAGACATCAAGCGAGCTTTCTTGAGTCACGTAAAGAAACAAGGCTTGAATAGAAGGTGAAACTATTAAGTTACAGTACCCAGTTCCCTGTCTTGACAGACCAGCTGCATTTGCATTACTAACAAAACTCCTATGACAGATTGTCTTGCTGTATGCTGCAATCCCAAGCTCCATCTAATAAGCCTACTGTTTCGACATCTAGCCCAGTGCAACCCATTTTAAAATATTATGATCTGTAGTAACTCTGAATTTTCTACCAAAAAGCTAAGATTGACATTTTTGAAGAATCTAATCTATCCCCAAGCATTTATTTTCCAAAGCTGCATGTGATTGCTTCTTTGGTTGAGGTCTACAAGTCAGATACACCACTGCATGCCTTTTTCTTAGAATAAATGTAACAATGTGCAGCCACTAGACAGCAGTGTGTAGTATCCACCAGCACAATAAATTCTTGGATATAGTGAGGACTTACTTGGATGGGGTGAAGTGAATCAGGGCATCTTAGTTCCTATTTGACCCCACTATCCCTAAGAAAGCCCAGCTTTTTTTTATCAGAGTAAGGCTATGCATGAATAACCTACAATTTAACAGGTTCTGGAAGGATCTTGCAATCACATACTGAGTGAGAAAGATAATACCTTGTAAATTCACAATAGACATTTGTTTTCCTTAAGGCTTAATCCTGCCTTTACCAGTCTGGTCAGCACCTACCTAACGTGTTGAACATATTCCTGACAGGACTGACTATAAATTCAAATATCATTTATGCAAGCAAGAATATTGTCTCCAACTGCTAGAACTTTCCCTTCTTGACAGTGTGAAGTGCACTTGTGAATAACCCATTGTCATTTCAAAAGTATTTAGATGCTTATCCACTCACAAGAACCAAGAAACAGATGATGAGAAAAATAGATATATCCCACTCAGATAAAGTTAAAATAGCCACGGATTATACGTCTGATGTTAGGATTATGAAAGATATTGTGAGGAAACACTGGCCTGTACTTACAAGTGATGCGCATATAAGAGAGTTGGTTGGAGAAGAACCAGTATTTTGCTATAGAAATAAGAAGTCATTAAAAAGACACCTTTGTTATGCTAGTACAGAGAAGAAAGGAAAAGAAGAACATGTAGGAACAATACCACGTGGTAAGTGTAACCAATGTAAATGGATAGATCATAGTAATAAATTTGAACACCCTGATACAGGAATAGAGTTTACATTTAAAGTTACGGCCACTTGCAGTACTCAAAATATAGTATATTTAGCTATCTGTAACGTGTGTTCATCTAATATATAGGTAAGACAAATAGGGAATTTAAAACAAGGATAAAAGAGCATTTACTAAGCATTAGGAACTTAGATGAAACTAATGCTTTGGCCAAACGTGTTGAAAATGGGTTCCACACATAATTTTAGATTTATGACCATTGAAGTAGTTAGTGAAAATGATAGAGGGGGAGATATAATCAACAAAACAGAAATGTCAGAAGAAAGGTGGATAGTCAGGTTAAGAGGCAACAGAGGTAAGGGACTAAATGACAGGAAACCATTAAAGCCTACACTAAAGAACAGGTCTCTACGTTAATGAGACCCAGTATGAATAGGAATTATGTTAGCAGTAGTTTTAACCATGTATGTTAAATCAAAGTTATGAAGTTTATAACAGAATGGTGTATATTTAGGATGAAATTGAAGTATGACATGGGAAACAGTTAAAGGATTCATTTTATTATTTTTATGTATGTATTTTATATTTTTTATATACTTGTATATGTGTTTTTAGTAATGTTTGAATAGAAACAATGCAAGTGATTCAAGTAGAGATGAATATCTCTTTAAAATGAATGGGTAATTACTATTTAATTGGTATCACCAGTTTAACTTGCCTTATAAATAAGTGGATAGTACTGCTATTGCAATGGTCTGCTGAAGTGGGAGGTAGTCCCATGAAAGCGTTTACCTACTGCATTTCGTAATAAAGCTGTGTTTTTATTCTACAAGACTTGCTCAAGGAGAACATTTTTTATTCTACAAGACTTGCTTAAGGAGAACATTTTTCAAAGAATTATTTGGTATAGCAAGTTTCTGCTTGGTATATATTCCCAGGACTTTTGTGTGCACTTATTTAGATACTTATCCCCAGCCAACTGCTGTAAGGCTTCATTCATCCTAGACATGGAAATAATTATATGGCTCTGCATATCTGTTTAACTTTCTTTAGTCTATAAAAGTCTGATGATCTCATCTTTCCTTAATATAACCATGAGGCACAGTGTCTGTTAGATTCCAGGACTGCCCTTGATCTAGTTTCTCCAGTATTTAATAGATTAGTACTAGGCTAGTTGCCCTTGCGAGCCATTTTAAGCCTAGCCAATTATCCCTTGTGAGACTCAAACCCTGCACCTTGTGTTTGTAAGGCAAACACCTTAACCATTAGGCCACCCTCTCTCGCAAGGTTTGTAAAAAAAGCATTGTAAAAGTGCTGATTTAACAAACTCTGATAATCTCTTTCTTTTTTGAAACAGAATGTTGGAGTTTGTACAGTGTTTTCCGGACTACCAGACAATCTGTTTGATTTCCAGATAGTCCAGAAAAAAAAATGGATATGTAGCAATGCAAGGTAACTCCAATGCCTAATGTGCCAGTGGTACTGAGAGACACTGACACAGGTGTGTATAGCAGCTGACTTTAACAAAATACACATTAATCTTGCAAACCCAGAATTATAACAGTAAACAGCAGGGCCAGTCAACTCATTTCATTTACAAACAGCCCTCCCATTACCAAACAAAAGTATGTGCTTTGACCCTGCTAGGACTAAAGTAGAAATAACAGTAACAGTTGGGTTACATACTTGCATTAATTTCATTTAGTCTACAGAAACATTAGTCACAACTTATGTGTGCCAGCTTGCCTTACACAAATACACATTTCATTTTATTTATTTTACTTTTGTTTACCCAGATTTGTCCAACTGTCTTTAGTCAAAAAAAAAACTTTTCAGCATATGTTCAGGAAGAAAAGGCTCTAATGTGTTAGAAACATTTATAAACAGACATTCAGTATATACATGAAAAAGGCAAGGACGACAAACCGAGGACCGGAGCAGTTAATTTTAATCTAGGATTTGTCACCACCTATGATGGACAGTCTACTGTAGTGAGAAAGATAATAGACAGGGAATGGGACAACTTTTCTAAAGTCTCGGATTTGAAATACATATTTGATGAACCTTTAACATATACCTACCGTAAGGGGAATACCTTAAAGAACGTGTTAGAAAGGGGCTCTAACAGGTTTAAAGAAGGAAGGTCAACCAGGGTGAAGAAAGGATTGTACAAATGTGGGAGGTGTAACTACTGTGCTTACCTTAAAACAGGAGATTCCTTTTATTTGGAAGTTAGGAGAAAGAAATTACAGTTACATACCTATGTTTACTGTGACTCCAAGGGGATTATATATTTAGTTACCTGTAATGAATGTGAATCTTTTTATGTAGGTAAATCTGAGAGAAAACTAAAACAAAGAATCTATGAACACCTGTATGAAGTTAGAAACAAATGTGACAACAATGCATTGTACAAACATAGTTTGACATGTAAAACAAAAGGGTTTCAGTTGTTTGTACTTGAGGTGGTTCCCTTGGACCCGAGGGGAGGGATGTGGGAGTACAGAGAATTATACTGGCAGCTAACTTTGGAAGCCAATAGACCTCTGGGTCTAAACTATATGATATCTTTAGCGCCAGTACTAAAACTTAGATCTGCCAAACTTTAAAAGCCCTTAACCTTGTGTGTTGTTTATTTTAATTTATTTAATTTTTACACATACACACTTTTGACACAAGAGGGAGTCCTAAGTCTTTTTAACAGTTTAACAGTTTACATTTTTTGTTTTACATTTCTTGTTAAAAATTATGGTTTTAATATGTGATTTGTACAATATTTAGGGGAAGTGTAATGTTTTAATGTAACTACGTATTTTAGTAGCTTATTACATTTTTAAAAGAGCACTAGTTTAATATTAATTGCTTTTGGTTTCTTATTGGAGGTTTGAGGGGACACAATTGTATTTAGCCATCTGAAGAAGTTGATGACGAAAACGGATATTGTGGGTGTTATGCGTTTATGTACTTTTCCATTAAAAGGAGTTTTTACAACTGAGTGTGCTTCCAACTTGGTTTGTGGTGATTCAACAGTGATATACATGAACAAATATGAAATAACATACATTAAGAATGACTCATATGTTTGATAACTAGATTACTTTCATCTGAAAGTACAGACAGCTATTAGAGTATTGCAAAGCCAGAATTATAACAACAGTAAACAGCAGATCCAGTTGCTTCATTTCCATATAGCCCCAATCCCTACTGTCCCCCCAACCAGATTTGATCTTTCAAGGTTAAAAAAACAAAAAAAAATAAAAGACAACACTATTATTAATGTATGTATTTTCTCACATGAACAATAGCCACAGTTCAGAGCCTGTGGTCGATCTTACTTCACACAAATGCACGTTACTCTTGCCAAGCAAGTCAGAAGTACAACAGTAACGGCAATTAGGTTCATAGGTTCATAGGTTCATACTAGGCTATCTGCCCGAGGGCATTTATAAGCCTAGCCCATTGTTTTGTGGCTTACGCCACCCCTTTAGTATGGGGAACTATACCCATTATTTTGCTGTGCCTCTGTCGAGCAGTGACACTGAGGTAATTCCTGGGGTATATCTGCGATCTCCCATCCATTGGTCAAGATTTTTCTTGAACAAGGCCAGCGAGGTGCTCTGCCTCACATGTACCGGGATTTTGTTCCACAGCATAGGGAGTCTTTGGGTGATGAATCTATCTCTCCAGCACGTCCTATTAATAGCCGTGTCGAGGTTTAAGTCTCCCGCCCTTGTGGCTCTGATGGATCTAGATTTTTGAGGTGAAGCATATTCATCAAATCTGGGTTTGACATGGCCTTGTATGTTAGGCAAAGGTCACCTCTGAGCAAGCGTGGCGACTGAATAGAGCTGGAGTTCTTTCAGTCGGGCAGCATAGGACAGATTTTGAGACCCTTTATCCTTTTGGTGAGGAACTTTTGTGGCCTCTCCAGCTGCTGCAAGTGTCGGGTCAGATACATTCCGAATGGGGCATTGTACTCAATCATTGGTCTGATGAGTGATGAGTAAAGGGAGACTATGACCTCCCTTGATCTAGATGAGAATCCCTTCATGATAAGGTGGGCAATGTAGAAGGACTTCCTAACTACTTTAGCTACATGGGTGTCGAATGACAGACTACTATCAACCTGGGTCCCCAGGTCCCTGATAACTTCTTCTGTGCTCAGTGGATTGCCACCTATTTGGTAGCTAGGGGTAACCTTGTTTTTCCCGAAGGGTATGACTATGCATTTTTGGCATTTAACTTTAGGCCGTGGCTCTGGCACCAGTTATCCGTTTCTGTGAGACCCTTCTGAAGGATATCTGTGTCAGATGTGTTTTCTACTATGGCCCAGTTTGTAGTCATCTGCAAACTTTGTCAGCCATAACCCTCCTGTGTTTGCTTGTACTTGGAAAAGTAGATGCCAAACAAGAGTGGGCCCAGGACTGAGCCCTGTGGGACACCACTTGTGACAGGCTTTGAGTCTGACATGGCGCCAGCAACTCTGACCCTGTGGGTTCTGTCACTCAGCCAGTTTGCAACCCATCTTGTGATGTATGGGTTAACATTTAAGCTGATGAGTTTTCAATGATACCCGAGTGGGGTATTGTATCGAAGGCCTTAGCCAGATCGAGGTAGGCTGTATGGACTGCCTTTCCCTCATCAATGGCTTTGGTGACTGTTTGAAAAAGTCAACCAAGTTTAAAAGGCATGATCTGCCTTTGACAAAGCCAAACTGGGTTGGATCCAAAGTCTGCAAATTCCCTATGTCTTTATTTATGAGGTCCATTATGATCCTCTCCATGGCTTTGCAGATAAGGCTTGTCAAGCTAATGGGCGGTAATTTCCAGGGTCTGTGGAGGCACCGCCTTTGTGAAGTGGGACCACAGTTGCAGTGCGCCACTCCTGGAGTGCGTATCCAGAGGTAAGACTTTGATTAAACAGCTGTCCTAGCTGTGGGTTTAATTCCTCATTGAGTTCGTGGAGCACACAGCCGGGGACACCATCGGGTCCCATGGATGCTGTGTTTTTGCTTTGGAGAGAGCAGTTCTCACTTGGGCTGGAGATGTTTGGGGGCTGCACTCATTTGGTATAGATATCTCTCCTTTTGGGGAGGGGAGAAGTTTGCACTGAACCTGTCAGCCAGTATGTTGGCAATGTCTGTAGGATCAGTAATCTTCACATCATTTTGAACTAGTTCTGAGCATATCTGGGAGTTTCCTCCTAGGTTTCTAACATAGCTAAAGAAGGCCTTATGATTGTCTTTTGAGTCTTTAGCTATTTTTCTCTCGAAATTTGCTTTGGATGATTTTATGAGAGCTCTTAGTTTTTACTTATAGTGATCAAGGGTGTCTTACCTTTTAAGGATTTTGCTCTATCTTGTAGTAGCTTCCTCCTTTTGTTGTAGAGTTTGTTTATGGCTGGGGTCCACCAGACTGGACGCTTGCCTTTGGTACAAAGAGTCTTTGTTTTGCTTGGGATTGCCTTATCCATGCAGTCCTGCAGGTGCTGGTAGAAGGCGTTTGTAAGTGATTCAGCGGCTTGAGTATTGTTTTCCATGGCTCGGGGCCTGAAAGGAGACCACACTAGTCTTTAGAAGTGTGAAGTCGGCTTTTGAGAAGTTCTTTACTGTGGTCTTTTTTATTTCAGGTGGGGGTGGGATGAGGACCTCCAGCGAGATTAGTTTGTGATCTGATCTCACCAGTGAGGGGTATACTTCCGGTGTTGAACATTGTGCTCCCATGTTCGTGATGATGAGATCAAGTATGTTATCTCCTCTTGTGGGGATGGTGACTAGTTGTTCCATGGCATTTGAGTTTATGAATTCCAGGAACTTTTGGGCTAGGGTGTTTGGACTTGAGTAGTGTTCCCAGTCTATATTAGGGTAATTGAGCTGCCTTTTGTCCAGTTTTGTGAGGTTTCAGCCAGTAACTAGTAGTTTATTGGTCGTTTTGGGCCCCCAGCCTGACTGTCTACCCACAATATCTACTTTGGGTCTACAAGGTTTAAAATAATGAAAAGGGAAGACAATGGTTACATTACTGCAATTCTTTCAGATCACATAGTCAAGAGCTTGCTGGTGATCTTATTTCAGTTCATGTTCAGGTGATTTTACTTAATACATACTTTAGTCATGCAAGGCTAGAGTTTCAGCAACAAAACATCTACCCCCCCCCCCCCATACCTAGCATCTGTTTGAGCCCTGCCAGGATATTTTAATAGAAAAAAAGACACCAACAGTCAAACAACCTCCAAAGCACACTTCCTTCTTAGAATGTGGTTAATCCTGCTGGGATATTATATTTAAAAACTCATCAACAGCCCCTAAAACACATTGCCTCCTATTTGCTAGTATCTAGTTAATCCTGCCAGATTGTTATATTAAAAATAAAAAAAAATCCAACAGCCCCCAAAACACCTCCAAGTATCTGATTCACCCTGCCAGGAAATTATATTAAAAAAATCATGAACAGCCCCCAAAATTCACTGTCTCCTTAGTAGCTGCTTCACCCTGCCAGGATACTATATTTAAAAAAAATAAATCATTAACAACCCCCCAAACATACTGCCTCCTTAGCATCTGGTTAACCCTGCCAGGACATTATATTAAAAAAGTATTCATCAACAGCTTCCCCCCAAACACACTGCCAACCTACTAGTATTTGTTGACCCTGCCAGGAAAAAACATAAAGTCAAGTGTATCTGGTTGACCCTGCCAGGAAGAAAACAAAAGTACATACGTTTCATCTGACTTACTGATAATAATTATTATCAAGGCAGTCAGTTCACAAATAAGTGCAAGCATTTTTTCACTCACCTTATCAAAACATACATCTCCCTCTCAGTCCAAGAATGACTCGGTTCTTACTGCACAGTGCACTTAAAGTGCTGGAAGGAAACTTCAATGGCGTCCCTTCTTTATACACTTACGTCAGCAGCGTCATCACATATGTATATTACGTGACAGGCTGCTGACCCTAACAGTCCATTTTCCAGCAATATTCCTGAATGACTTCGGAGCATCTTCTTTGATGCCCACCTACTTAACAGTCACGTGCACAGCTCCAAGTTCTGCAAATGGTCACACTCATAATTTTGCACTAGCGAGCTGCTGCTAGTGCTAAAGGTAAGTAAAATCTTTTTTTATTTTTTTACTCTCCATAAATGGGGGGGGGGGGCTGCAGTCCAATACCACGAGCTGCCCCTGGAATTATGTCATGTTTAGTGGGACACTTTTTGTGGAAAGGGACAAACTGGAGATACATGTAAGAGGCTTGCATTAAAGTTCACTACCCAATATAAGAATTAACTGGTGAGTAATGTTGTATCGGGGATTGTATCATGTATCCAAATTAGACAACATTTCATTGAATTCATTCTTAGTCATGGCCTTAAGTTAAAGAATGCAAGGTGAAGAAATTGATGTAAGGGTTCTTCCTGAAGAAGGTTACATTAGGGAAGTTTGCCAATGTCTTTTTTTTTGAGGGGGGGGGGGGGTTGCAATATTATCATGTATTACATTTATTATTTATTTATGCATTTATTTATTTATTTATTTATTTATTTATTTACAGTTTGTTGCCAGGATGGTCCAGTGGGCCACTAGGAGCCCGTATTCAATGGAGTCCTGGGGAGAAAAGCTCCAGTACATGAATAAAAAACAATTAGAAGTTAATTACAAAGCAATTATAACAATAGATAATGTAGTAATACCCAAAAATGGGACAAATGCATAAACATGCATACATGAAGAAGAAAATATTGTGATTAAACAATTTCATTTAGGTACAAAGTCTGTTTTTATTTTAGTAAGTTAATATTGATATGCTTTGTGTTGCTTGCTTTGGGGAAGATCTTTATAGAGGCCAGATTATTAACACTAGCCAAGAACCTTTTTGGTTGGCTTAGATGTTGCTCTTTTTGGTAACATTCATATTATTTTCTGCCCCGCCCCCCAAGTTCCTGATAAGTAATGTGTTTGTCTGTATTGGATGGATCTGTTTTAAATACCTTCCAAGATCTATCCTTGTTTTTTATTTGCTTATGTAGCCAGGGTGTTATTATGCCCGTTAAGTTTTAGGATTGCAATAGGAAGACCATCTGGTATATGAGAAGCAAGTAACAGACTAGTTATATAGCAGTTGTAGGACTGTCAGACTTACACATCTACCAAATCTGTTAACACTTAATTCTGCCAGTTTAAATCTTCTTAGGATTCAGTTACATTTCTTAGTGGTGGGAAAGGTGGGGGAGGTTTAGCAGATTTTAGTGTCCGAGGGGAAATTCTGGGGTTATGGTCAAAGTATTGGGAAGTCTGTCAAAATGTTTCTAGTGTCTGGTTATGTTAGTTGACAATATCTCCTCAGTAGAATGTTTTAGTGTAGTCAGGTTTACTTTTATACCTTTAACAGTATGCGCATTGTGGAATGTTTAAATGTGCGGGGGTCTTAGATTTCTAACTTTTTACCTCAGTAGAATGTTTTAATGTAGTCAGGTTTACTTTTATACCTTTAACAGTATGCGCATTGTGGAATGTTTTAATGTGCGGGGGTCTTAGATTTATAACTTTTTACCTCAGTAGAATGTTTTAGTGTAGTCAGGTTTACTTTTATACCTTTAACAGTATGCGCATTGTGGAATGTTTTAATGTGCGGGGGTCTTAGATTTATAACGTTTTTACTTTCAGATTAAGTTGTCCATTTAAGTTCAACTTGATGTAACTAACAATGATTATTTCTTGGAATTTTACATGATGTACTGTTTGATCTAGTACATTTGTAATTCTTCGATTGCTTGTGAAGGATGAAATAAAAATTATAAGTATTTTTTGTGTGCTTTTACTTTGTTGTAGTTCTATAGGTAGCCTGTTAGGATCTTTAGCATTTTTAGAAATGTTTGCTGCAATTTTGGAAAAATGCTGGAGAGTTTGTTCACTACTGTAAGAACACTGCCATCTTGATTGGGTCATGAACTGTTACTTTAAACCAGAGACTAAGTATTGGAAGTGTCAGAGGGATCAAAAAAAATATCTATCTATCTATCTCTATATATATATATATTTCTATATCTTCAGAATTGTGTAGTTGTAACCATGTTTTAATTGAGATCATTTATATCGACATTGCATATGTTAAGGCAGGTGATGGTTTGTTTCTATTAGTGTTTATGGTTGAGTGTTGTGTAATATTAGTCTTAATTGCAGAGGGTCCTGGGCTGACATGTATATGCCCACATTGGATTAATGTAATTGCTATAATGACAAAGAATGCTTTATATTGCTTCAAAATTCACTGTCTGATGCTTATGCCATGGACAGTGAATGCATAAACACTCCTTTTTTTATATCACGTTATATGTTGGTATAATTTGTCCACCATGTTGGAATTTGTATTGGTAGTTTATGTTCATTTGGATTTATGTTTGATTCCTGTTTAGACTTAGAACCATTATGGAGTAGGGGACAGTTTAAAACAGAATGAGACACATGTATGAGAAGGCAGTGGCTGGAGCACTGCCAGTCCGTTACACAAAAGCAGAACTTTTCAGCTGCATGGCTTAATCTTTTGCTCAGTAGGTGCCACACTCACATTTGGTGCAGAGCAACATGGGTTCCATTTCCACACCAGCTAGTAGAACAAATTTCCCAATACTGACACTGCAGTGGAACATAAAGGGGGTGTTGTATTCCTGAGCATGTGATCCTTGAATTAAATGTTAAACCAGGGCCCATCTGCCTGAGTTGGTGGCAGCTCAGGTGGCTGTAAAAGATCCCTTGGGAATTACTGTAAATAGTAGGGGTCCTTTATTTATATATAAAAGAACTCTTATTTGTAACAGATGCACATATTTAAAATATTTACAAATGTATAGCTATACAAATATATTTGCACATATTCATAATTTCCTTTACAATCACACTAAATTTTCATCCTTATTAGACCCCCCAATCCTTTTTACATAGCCACCATCTGATTTTACTTAATATTGTTGCTAAAATCCATTTACTATTAAACATAATTTCATGTATTCTTTCATCCCATATAATCCATATGACATAAAATAACTTTTTATCTATTCGTTTAACACATTCTATACTTATGTTCTTATAATATTCATATTTTATCATTATCCATGTTCAATTTATCCACTTCTTTTTTATCTTCCAAAAATCTGAATTTAATAATGCATAGGGAATTATCTATAATCCAGCTATGACTTAATTATTCCTGTGGCAGCAGGTATAAGTCTAGGGCTGCAATACAGATAGTCCTGGGCTCTAATACAGGAAGTGCAAAATATTTTTATTGTTGAGACAGCTCAGGTATAGTAATGAACAGGAAACTATCAAAGTGTTATTTTAATATTCCTTTGGCAACAGGTGCAAGTGTAGGGCATTCATATACATAGTCTTGGGTTCTAATACAAGAAATTCCAGGCAATTGTACTGTTGTTCCATTTCACATTATATTAAATATCATTTATAACAATGTATACACAATTATAAATAGTGAAGTTGATATGAATTATATATGTATGAGAGCTAAAACACCCTTACTGTGTTTTGAAGGTTCAGCTGTGTGACTGAGGGTATACTGTCTACTATGTTTCTGCAAGTATAATTCTGCTATCTAGACTTGGATGGCCTTCACACTTAAATAAGACACATGCACAAATAAATGTATATACAATGACCTTGTCAGGTCACGCACATACATGGTTAACACCTCAGTCTGTCATTGATATTTATGAATAATTCATGACAATGTCTGAGAAGCACATTTTCCTGTGGCAAAGATGGGAAATCACCACTGCAGAAGAAAATGTTTTGTCCCTTATGCATAGGTTTGAATCCCATACTGTAAAAATCAATTTCAGCAGTATATAAAGCCAAACAAGCATGTGACAGGTCATGAAATGTATGCCCCTAGTGTATGTCTACAAAGTTAAATCACCTAACAGTTACAGCAGCACACACTCCTCAAACTAATGTCAAGGGTCAGATTAACCTTCCAATTTCCTAACCTGCTTTCCTCTCTGTTTGGCACTGTTGCTCTCTGCTTAATATTGTGCAAATGCAGTTGGCATAATTTCTGAGGTTTGGGCACTACCAGTAAATGCGATTACAGGAGTTGGCAGAAAATTATTATTTGCTATTGCACAGCTTTGGGATTAGACATGTCTGGTGTTAGAGGGGAGGGTGCTCAAATTAGGCCATAGAGGTGAAGTGTTCAGGACTCCAGAATATTTATTAAACTGGTAAAGCACCACAGACAAAGGTTTTGGCAGGGGGACTATTCTGGCTCCCAGTACAAGTCTGAGGCTTTGAATAGTCTGACCAAGGCTGTAACCAGTGAGACTGCCATCCCACGCACTGGAGAACAATGTAGGCACCACTTCAATGACCTAAAAAGGCATAAGAGGGATACATTCAACCAGTGGTTAGATAAGTTCCAAACTAGAAACATCTCACAGTTGTATAAGTATGCTAGTAAAGAGAATTTATAATACATAGAAAGCTAAATATAGGAAAGACTGATATGCATAATGTTCTTCTGTTCTTTTCACAGCTAATTCTGAAATAGACTCAAATAAGTAGGCCCATGCTGTGTCCAGAGAGACTGAGGGAGGCAAGGGGCATGTATGCAGCACAAGAGATGTATTACTGCAGTTTTAACATTTAAAGAAAAATGGTCTTTTCTATACAGTAGAAGCAAAGTAAGCATGCATATCCTAACTGTAAAAGCAAGTATTCATGCATCAGTCTGTAGCACAAACCAGCTTCAGGAGTCAAGCATAAGACTGGTCAGAGGTTATGGGTTGAAATACCATGAGTAGGAAGTATAAAATACTCCAAATCTTTAATAATATTACAGAAATTAAATTCTACACAAGTGGCATAAATGCCCTACTGTGAACTTTAATCTGTACATTTGAACCAACCATATGTGCAATATCTGCACATTGCAAGGATTACTTTGAATAATCTGCAATTATAGTTTGTAGTTGTTAGGATGTATACTTACATGTAAAACTTCAGATAAAAGAGTTGTATTATTGTCATAATGCATTGTATGTAACATATGATGGTACTAATTTTATCTATTTGTTTTCTCTCACCCCAACCCTTAGCTCATTTTTTTTATTTTATATTACATGTCATCAAAATGTCTCCATGTCATCCAACTGTAACAAATCACTAAATGCTTCATAGTACAGAGAGGTATGCCAACCCCAGTGGCTCAGCATGTCCCCGCTTCACTAGCACCGATGGTCAGCACATCTGGGACCCAACCTGGCAGTACTGCCACTGCTGCCCCTGCACTATCTGTAACCTCAGGTAGCACTACCCCAACAGCTGGTGGTATAGTATCCTCTGTGAGTACTGGCAGAGGTGGGGTTATCATCACCCACCAGGAGATGACAGGGTTGGTGCATGGGGCCATGCACAGCACCATTGGTGTATGCCTACACTGGATGGAAAGGCTGCTCTCCATCATGGCCTGTAGGAGGAGATGTCAAGCACTCCAGCAGCCAGTGAAGTAAGGGGACAGTGATAACAGTCCTACAGGTGAGGAATAGATTCTCACTGTCCCCGTGTTTGATGGGCACAGGCTTCCATTGTCCCCTCCCTCACCCCAGTCATGGTGTCCCTCAACCTTTTATGTCCCTTACCATCCCCGTGTCTTGTCTTGTTTGTCCTGTTTGTTTGCATTTGTTTCCTCACCTACCCAACTTACCTGACCCAGAAATACCAACTTCCCTTACCCAGTATTCTTCTCTAACTGAAGTAAAAAAAAAAAAAAAAAACGGGCACCTGGCCCACCAAAACATATCATCCCATACATAGCTCTCCATTTTGCATATGTGTTTTCTTGACACATTTGATTTGGTCCAGTTGGCTATGCAACATGATTGCATTGTTGTTACCCCTATTTGTGAAGGTGACAGTCCAAATTCAGCTAATATTCTGTACATACTTTCATTTTACACCGTTGAAGAAATGGATAGCTATGGTTCTTTCTTACCTCCCTTTTGCACATCTTATATTGCTTTCCCTTTGTTCTTCCCCCTGCTTGCGCCTCATTTCACCACTTTTCTATCTACCCCATTTTAACACCTTTAATCTGGTCAAAAATAGAATCACACACAACACACATAAGTAAAAAAAAGTAATGGATCCCTTCACTTTTTAGCCTCTGTGTTTGCACAGAGTTTGGCATTGTGCACAAATGCCAAGCAATGGTCAGTGGCTCTTCAGTGGTGCATTTACCTCCATGCAATGCCTTCTAAACATGCTGTGCTATGTCAACACACACTACCACACAGTGAATGTAGTATAGAGAATAAATTAATTGCATTATGACTACTTATTTAAAAGTATTACATACTCCTGGATTCGAACCCTATAGCATCTGGGCTCCAAACGAAATGTGTCAGTGCATTTACACCTGCTGCCACAGAGTCAGCTAAGTAGAAATTGTGTTTCATACCCTCAATACTGAGAACTCTCAGTATTTTAGCAATGAGGCTCCATTTCTGCAATGTTTAACTACATGCAAACAGGGAAAGCAGCAGAAATGTATATATTGCATGAGCAAGCACTTTGATATTCATTGGGCAAACCTGCTGCTCGGCAGTCCGATACGCAAAGTACATAATAGCATGCATTGCTTTTGTTTACTGTCCATTTAGACTTCATGCCATGAACCTGCACATGGAAACATAAACAAACTGAAGGCACTATCTAAAAAAATGACACGTATTTGCAATGCAGGTATCTGTTACCTCCCCCATGCACTGCAGCCTTGGTGTCTCAGTACTTGTTCACAAATATGTCAACTGCACTACATAAGTAAATAACAAATGTTGTTTTATATAGCATGCACATCTGTATAATGACAATGCATATTCAGATTTTCCAATACTTGTAGTAATATGGATACCTGTCTGCATAGACTTGGTAAAACTGTCTCTTAAAGTATACCTGCACATTGGAAACACAACCTCCAAATACTACATATTACACACTTATCAATCTGATAACATGCAGATCTTTAATATATTGATAGTTGGACATGGCTAGCTATCCATTTTATGCAGGCCTCCTGAAAGCTTTACTCCAGCATCCATTGCTGATGTTATCCACTATAAGTTGTCCTGCAGCCTTATAAAAATCAGACTTGTGCCATGGTGCTCGTGTAAAATACTGAGTTCTCTAGCCTGTGTAGTTAGGTAGGGGTTATACTCTCACTACAGTCAACAGGGAGGTGTGTGTGTGTGAGTGGGTGTGTGCATGTGTGTGCGAGTGGGTGTGTGCATGTGTGTGTGTGTGTGTGTGTGTGTGTGTGTGTGTGTGTGTGTGTGTGTGTGTGTGTGTTTGTGTCTATCTAGTCAGAAGAGAATAAGTGTGTATCCTAGAGTTACTACTCCAGTCCAATGGATTACCAATATTTTGACAGTTTCACATGCCTACGCATCCATTTCATGAGGTCTCCCAATATCTTCTCTCTAACATCCACTGCTGATGTTTTCCATTATAAGTTGTTCTGTCCCCTTGTAAAAATCACACGTGCTGTGATGCTTGCATTAAATACACAATGCCGTAGTCGGTATACGTACCATAGGTAGGGGTTCTATTCTCACTGCATTCACCTGGGGTGTGTGTGTGTGTGTGTGTGTGTGTGTGTGTGTGTGTGTGTGTGTGTGTGTGTGTGTGTGTGTGCACTTGCGTAACATTAGAGACAGCATTTTACACCAGTATGTGGGCACTGCTATTACCATCTTCCTCTCACCAGACTCTGCTGATGTCATCAGTTATAGCTGATTTGCAAATGTGCAGTATTTCCATCAGGGCAGGGTCAAAGACTGGCCTGTAAGCCAGGCACAAGTCACCTCATTCTATACAATTCAGATTACTGTGATAGGGCTTTCAATCTATCCATATACATCATGGCATGGTTTGTAGGCCCTATATTTTCTTGGTGAGAAATGCCTGTGGTATCTCCAGCTGCTACAGGTGTGTGATGAGGTACATGCATTGTACTCTATTAGTGTTCTGATGAGGGTCAAGTACAGTGCTGTTATAACATCTTCAGATCTGGATACGATGGCTTGACTTATGAGGTGTACAATGTTGCATTTTCATACCACTGTGAAAACCTGGTGGTCAAAGTTCAGATTGCTATCTACCTGTGTTCCCAGGTCTTGCACCACTGGGTTTGAGCATAGGAGGGCTTGCCAATACTTTAATTAGTGGGGAATTCTACTCTGAAGAAGGCAAAAATAATGACACATCTCTACATTTATTTGTAGACTGTGTGTTTTTGGCACCAGTCATTTGTTTGTATTACTCCCTCCTGTAATACGTTAAGATCACTGGTAGACTCAGTGACTGCAACCAATGTACAATAATCAGCAAACTTGGTAAGCCAAATACCATATACTTTAACCTGGACTGCCGAGAAATAGATAACTAACAATAAAGGGTCCAGAACAGATCCTTGTGGTATGCTACCAGTGACAGCTCTACTGGTAGAGGTTGATTCACCAACTTTCACAGTATGTGTTCTGTCAGTGAGCCATTTGGATAACCATCTAGTGATGTAAGGGTTAATCCCCAGCTGGGAGAGTCTTTCAATGATACCTGAGTGATGGATTCTGTCAAAACCCTAGGCCAGATCACAATAAGCAGTTTGCATTGTCCTGTCTTTGTCCAGGCTTATCACTTCATCTGTGAAGCAGACCAACATGTAATCCTGGACCTTTTCTAAATGGCCACTGGTAATATCCCAGCTTTGTGCGAAAGTTATGTGTGAGTTGTTAATGCTACATCCATGTCTGTTTCATCTGTTAGATGTCCTCAGGAAGGTCATTGAGGGCATGCATGATCACAACACTATCATCCTATGGACCTTGGTCAGGCCAAGGCATTTGACACAAATTCACACTGATGTATTAACTCAACACTGTCACAAGTGGCCATCAACACCTATACCACCAAGTGGGTAGACCACTGGATTACATATGTGCCATCAAAATATGTTGAAATGTGTTAAGTGATCTATATGTCGAGTCCAGTGATCAGGTCCATACATCGGGGCTGTTTTCTAGGCCCTTTCCTGTCCATTATTTAAGTCACAGGCATCAAAAGTGACACACACATCCTGTGTCCAAACAGCTGTCTGGAGGAATACAGACTGTGGGCAATCACTGACTTCAGCTGTGATATTAGTATAATACAGATAAAATATATCAACACACACAAAAGATTGCTGCCATGGCCATGGCAACACATGAGATGAAACAAAAACATGGGGGGATGTGTTACATTATGAAAATAAATGCACAAACCAATGATAATTTAGACATCACACCCCTATGAGCAGACCAAGTAATATGTAACCTGTGCCCTGAGGTAGCTAGTATGTGGAATGTCCACCAACATGTGGCCACAGTAGTGGCTACTCCCTTGTATGTTACATAACTCCTCAGTATATGCAGGACATCCACATCAAATACCATAATACCACCATAGTTCACAGACTTCATCACATCAATAACTGAGTACAATGCACCCTTCATCATGTACCTCCCACCCCATCTTCCAGTGATGTGTAACTGATGTGTACCACCTTTGCCACAGTGAGCTCTCACACATCTTATTGGCCACACCTAGGTATTCTTTTAGTTGCATAAACATTACTGTCTGATGGTGCAGAACCCCCATCAAGGTGTTACACCAGATGCATTTGTGATACCCGTTCCATTGATGCACACAGAACATACATAGCTGTTTGATAACACTGATGGCAAGGGTTACATTTGTGACAGTGTGGATTGTGTCATATATATATATATATATATATATATATATATATATATATATATATATATATATATATATATATATATATGTCATGCACACCAATCAACTAGCCTGTATTGATCATAATGTCACATACAAGTATAGCAATGTCCCTCCCAATACATCCACTAGATGTTACAGTGTCAGGACAGTATGGTTGTTTTCTCTCATAGATTGTTGACATGTCATAATAGTTGCACAAGTGTGTTCATGTAGAACCATCTACAGTATGATCACTCAGAATCATATATGTTGTGTCAGAGACATGGGTTTACTGGTGGCATTATTCTGATATTGTCCATGATTGTGCATGCTTCTGTCATGAGCCTGTAACTGTGTCACACTTGTTGGAGACCTCTGCTGACATTACAATCATATTCAGGTAAATCAGTTTACACAGCTTTACAATAGGTGCCCAATCCCAATTGTATATAAAATCCCTGATAGATGCCCTCTCCACTGTTTGTGTGAGGATGCTTATATCACAAAGACATCATTCCCATTGTTAGGTGACCTTTTCTGACAGTTCACATAATATACATTTGCACTGTGCAGTCCATACTATAAGGTGTTGATATGTGATTAGTGTACCTGCTACAACTGTCTTCCATTTACATGCCTTTACATGCCCTCATCTGCTGAACATTACAATGTTTCACCTTTCCTCTTTTCCTGTGTTCATTCCTACAATGCATATGTGTTTCCCTATTCAGTACACAGACTTCCCTTGACTGTTTATTTTACATAGCAGTCCATGTGCCAATACATATCATTTACACAAGTTTTGTTCAGAATGCCTGGAATAATATTCTATAATACTCTTCACTGTATACACTGTCCTGTAATATGTTTGGACCATATATATTGCTGTATTATTAACCCTGGTAATCACTGTGGCATTCCACACAATCCCACAGACCTAGTTAGCCCATAGGTAAACAGGTCTATATGTCTGCTGGTACCAATGTTGCTTTACATGGTTTCCTGGCAGGCAACACTGTTGCCAGCCATAAAACTGCTCTTGTTTATGGCTAAACATGGTGCATGGCATGAATATGTAATTAGCACTGCTGCTCACCGTGCAAACATGAAAAATTCAATGTAGGCTTCAAGCGAGGCCTACACGGACTTTATTGAATCTATCTCAATATTTATATTTATCACTACACAATCTAAAATTTGATGAAATAAGCTTTCCCTTTCTTTACAAATAATATAAGCATATAATGTTATAATGCTATATACTTGTTTTTTTTCCATTTTAAATCTACAATGGTTAATCTTCCCATTTTTGTGAAGTTGCATCTAATATCTTTACTGTATTTCTACAGAATACACCTATTCCAAAATATCTCTCATTTCCCAAATCCTAGATTATCTTTCCTCGCCATAGCTTCTCTGTTTGTAATCTTTCTTTATTTGTTAAGAATCTTGTGTCTACTGATATAATTGCATCTACATTACATGTATTACACTGCTCCAAATTCCCTATTCTTCTTACTATAAGCTTAATACTACTAACATTTACAGAAAGCACTCAATTTTTAATTTTTCCTTAGATTCATGGTGTTATAAGTTAATAGCTAATTACTAGGCTAGCTGTCCTAATGTGCTATTCTAAGCCTAGCCAATTTCCCTGCCAAAGGTGAGAATAAAGCACTGTACCTTGTGTCTGTTAATAAACCCCAGTCATTACTTAAGTATATTCTTTTTCATCCATTTACTTTTTTTCTTTTGTACTTATCACATTACATTTTTTTCTGTATTTTACCCATTTACCAGTAGAATTATTTTTTTTCTTCTACTACATCCAATTTATGTCTTCGTTGTCATTTATTTCAGATCTTTTTTCTATGTCCTCTTTATTATTTTTTTTCCCATCTCATTTTTCTTCTATTTCTACTATTTGTAAAATGTCTTTTCTTTGCTCATTTTCTTCATTTTCGTTTACTTTTTCTTTACTGTTGTTTTCATTTTTTGCAGTCCATCCATAAATGTCCAATTTTGCTACATTTATAACATTCCAATTCACATTTTTTGCATCATGTCCCATTTCATTTCTTTTATCACAGTTACTTATCAAATGTCCTTTGTTTACACAAAAAATGTTTTGGGTTGTCCCCGGTATTTTACTACACCACTATTCCCCGTCCACATTTATCATGCTTGGTATATGCATCATTTTTTTTCTCTTTCTATTTTTAACACAATATTACAAACCCATCAACCAGTCTATAAACCTCTTTTATCTTAAACCTTTGCAATGTCCAGTACTTCTTTACATAAAGTTTTCAAATTTCCTTTCAAAATCTTTCTTTCCACCTGTGTTCAAAATTGCACATGAATTTTCTTTTTTTGTTTCCCTGTTAAATGGTTTTATCACATAAAGACTCCATGAATTAGAATCTTTCTTTTTTCATAGTTTCCAAGAAATTTTTCAAATGAAAAAAATAGTCTCAAATATATTGCCACAAAATGTCTCTTTGTTAATAAGAACAAATGCTCTTATACCCAGTGGAGATATTAAATTGTGCCATACTTTATACCTGTCCATTTCTTTCTCTTCTTTACTTTAAATCTTTACAACGTACTTCCATTTTCATTGCCTTCTGTCTTCTTTTCTGCTATTTTCTTTTTGCTTTATGTTACTTTCTCTACATATGATTTCTTTTCCATCTCACCACTACTCTTCAGGATTGTCTCTGCATCCTCCATTTCATATTTTCTTCATAATGTCCCCACAGAAAACAGCTCTTTCATTTTCTGGCTCACTTTTACATCACAATTTCTTTAAGTAAGTCATCCCACAACCTTCCTGACTGGAGGGTTGCAATTACGCATCTATAATTTACTAACTCATCTTCATCACACAGATTTCTTTGAAACGTCTTCTCAGAATCCTGCACACATTCTTCAGTCTTCATAATTGCTTTCTCCTCCATTTCTCACACCACTCTATTATTTCCTTCTGTACCTGGAATAGAAACAGGAAGTATTCCTGTAAAATGGGTCCCAGCCACTACAACAAGTAGGGGAAGTTCCCCAGTGCCCTGGCCAAATCACCCATAGTCAGTATGAATACCACCTTGGGTGTCCACTAAAAGAGGTCATTGGCCTAGTGGGACTACCCCAGTGAACAAAACGTAAATAAAATAAATAAGTAAATTTTGCATATGGTAGAATTCAGGTTATACATATGAAGATTTCTAATTTAATGTAACATTAATATTGGGTGGGGTATACCACTTTAAGATCATGGGGTTGCAGTGTAAGTAGTAGGAATGCAGGCGACAGTACTCATACAAATATAGGTGTAGGCAGGGTGATACGGGGAATGGGGAGGAATAAAGCAGGTCACCACTGATGACTTGTACATGTCAATCAGGTTGTGCATGCTTTGAGAAACATCCCCATGTCTGCAGGTAAATGAATGTACCAATTAGCAGGAAGCTAACTATGTAAAATGTTATCACTTTTTAACCCAAGACAGTTTTTAAATATCCCAACACTGCAAATGCAGCACAACTATGCTGCTGGTACTAAAAAACAAACAATTATTTTGAAAGTAGTTTGCATGTGAGAATTATGGACAGACTAGTTGGCATAATGGTTAAGGTCTTTGCCTACCACCATGCACAAGGTACAAGGTTCGATCCTGACCGCTGACCAATACCTGTTTGGAGTTTGCATGTTCTCCCTGTGTCTTCATGGGGTTCCTTCCATGTCCGAAAAACATGCTGAGTGTTTCCATCTCAAAATCACCAATGAATGGAGGTGTGGGCAGCAGCACAGACTCTACATGGTGCCCTATAGGGGGAAGAGTTGTGCAGACCAACCGCTTTGGGCATCTACTGCGATGCGCAGTATCCTCAAGACAGGAGAACACAGATCATAGACTGCATGCTGGGGCAGGGCTAGCCACTTGATGGTGTAAAATATGTATCTAGGTGATTCAGTCATGTTGACTAATGTCGCCAAAATGGGCATGGGTAGTTACCAGTGATAAGTGGGCTGAGGACCCGGCCTAATTAGACTGATGCCAGGGACCCATGCTAATGGTGGTGGGGGGTATATGTGCCCCTACTGGCCAGTGTGTGCCCACCATAAAGCCAAACAGCCCCGGTGTCTAGCTGCCCAGCCTGGGTTACCTGGGATAGCCCTGTTAAGCAAAAGCTTGAAGTAAAACCAACCAACCTGCCAAACATGAACTGACAGGATGCAGCTTGGAAGTGGATGATATGGAGGAGGCTGAACATCTTATGTATACAAGAGACAAGATAGAAGGGCAGCAACTGGGATCCAGACTCTACTACTCAGGAGGGGGACAGGCTAGAAATGGTGTAGGAATTGTGGTGAGAGAGAGACTTCATAAGGCAGTGAGGGATGTCATCAGAATTAATGACAGACTCATGGCAATCATGTAGTGATAGGACAGTAAGATAGTGAGGAAAAGACTGCATCCAGACAACAGTTGCAGGATCTACTAGATAAAGCAGGACAACAAGAACTGGTGTTGATAATGGGTGACTTGAATCGTGACAGACAGGAAAGATATGAGGACTGCCTGGGTCCACATGGGTGGGCAACAGGAATAAAGAAGGAGAAGCCATTGCAGACTTCTGTCTGGCAAATGTTTTAATAATAGCCAACACATGATTTATAAACAGAGACAGTCACAAGATCACATACAAGAGTAGCCAACATGCAACTCAGGTAGACTTCCACCTAGTACGGAAAAGGCACTGGTGTAGAATCCATTATTTCAAAGTCATCCCCAGCTAAACAGTCAGCCCACAGCATAAACCACTAGTTGCCACACTCAGCTGCAAGCAGTGGTCAGAGAAGTTAAGGTCAACAGAGACTAGGCTGAAGACCTGGAAGTTGACTGGAGAGAAAATACCGCAGTTCAAGGAATTACTTGGGGCTCTAGCACCCCATGAAGAGGAGGAAATAGGTGGAGTTGAAAAAGAATGGCAGCGCCTTAAAACAGTATGTGTTAGGACTACAGAAAAGATATGTGGCCGAGCCAGGTATGGAAATAAGGTACATAAGGAAAGCTGGTGGTGGAGTGCAGAAGTCCAGGAAGTCAGCAAAAGAAAGGAGAAGTGCAGGAAGAAATGGGAGATAGAAAAGACTGACCAGGCTAGGAAGGACTACTTGTTGGCTAATAAAGAAGCTAAGAAAGAAGTTGCAATAGCAATGAATAGGGCATCAGAGGCACTCTACCAACTTCTGGAAAGTGAATCAGTAAGTGGCATAAAGAAATTATATCAGGTTGCAAGGCAAAGACAGAAAGATAAAGAAGATAGTCAGACACCCTTCATAAGGGATGCCAGCAACAACCTACTCACCAGTCCACAGGACATTAAAGGCAATAAGCATACTCATGCCAGTGTACAAGAACAAAGGAGATATCCACAACTGTGGGCAGTACAGAGATGTCAAACTCCTATTACATTGCATGAAAGCTCTGGAGAGGATGATTGATAAACAGATACGTAGAGCAGCAGAATGTAAGATGGGAGATGAGCAGTTTGGATTTAGATATGGATGCAGCACAAATGACCCAATGTGTGCAGTGAGACAGTTACTTCAGAAGAAGCTAGAGATGTGGAGATAGTCCAACTGGGCATTCCTAGACTTGGAGGAAAGCATACAACAAAGTCCCAAGAAAGCTTATCTGGGCAGTACTGCAGTGGTTTGAAGTCCCAGAAACATTGGTAGAATTAGTGCAGGCTATGTACAAGGATCCAATGACTCAAGTACGAACAGTGTTCGGCCTCTCAGAAGGGTTCCCAGTGGAAGTGGGTGTACACCAAGGTTCAGCTCTGAGCGCACTGCTGTTCATACTGGTGATAGACTGCATTAGCAAACAGGTCGGAGGGTACATATCAGCCAAGTTACTGTATGCAGATGATATGGCATTACAGGCAGACTCTGAGCAAAAACTTCAGCAACGGATATAAGAATGGAATGCAAAACTAAAGGCATATGGGATGAAACTAAGCACAGATAAGACAGTGGTAATAGCAGCAAATTGGGGAAATCAGAAGAAGATGAGAATAGAGATAGAAGGGAAGATAGTGGAACAGGTAACAGCTTCACGTATCTGGGAGGGGTGGTTGAGGAGAAGGGAAGTCTGAATGAAGCGGTCAAAGCTAGAATCAGAGGGGCTGCAGCCAACTGGCATAGAGTATCAGGTGTAGTATATGACAGAAGAATGCCAAAGAAGCTAAAAAGTAAGGTGTACAAGACATTGGTGTGATGAGTACTACTGTATGGTGCAGAAACCTGGGCAGTAAAGGCAGAACAGTTGAAGAAGCTAGAGGTGATGGAAATGAATTGCCTGAGAAAGGTGGTGGGATGCACACTGTGGGACAAACGAAGAAATGAGGACATAAGAGTAGAAGCCAAAGTAGCTCAAATTGCAGAAATGATCAAAGAGAACAGATATAGTGGTTTGGGCACATGTGCAGAAAATCAGAAGACTATCGGGTGAGGAAGATTTGGGACAGACAGGAAGAAGATAAGAGGAAACAAGGGCATCCAGCAAAGAGGTGGATAGATTATGTGAAAGAAGATCTGAGACAGTCAGGTATGAGGGTTGAAGAAGGCAGGAGTGTGGCACTGAATCAAGTGAGATGGCAACAGTTAATATGATACCCCAACCCTATGTAGAAAATGGGGAAAAAGGGGGCTGATGATGATGAACGTAAACTGCACCAGCAAATACAAGTAAAACTCACTAGGACTACACACAATAAACTTCTACTTCCTACAGAACCTGCTTGTTCTGCAGGTTATGGCACATTTGTGGTTCTAACTATGATTATGTTTCCTCTGTCATAAGATGATCACAATTATATTCCATGGAAAGGTTAACTGGATCACTTATGGTTCATACCCAGGGGCAAGGATATAGGTCATATAATTTTGGTCATAAACAAGCCAGAGCCAACAAGTACCTCACTTGTTTCCCAGTTGTAAATATTGGGTGTGGGTGTTGTATACCATGAGAAGGGCAGAGAGCAGTGAAACTTAACTGTCTTTTCAGTATTATAACTATATAAGTACTGCAGACCTAGGGAGGAATAAGAGAGAGCTTATAACTCTCTCCACCCCAAGGAGGTACTTCCTAAACTCCCCTTACTCATTCATATATATTCAGATCAGACACATTATACACATTAGTTTCCAAAGTAACTACTGAACACCTGTGGAGTCCTTCTCACATGTACTCTTCCTTCAAGGCACTTGCCAAGTTTAACCATTAGCATAACCAGAGAAACAAAGGATATTACATTTACCTTAACTCTTTAACACTAATGCGGCGTGGAATGTCACACCTTTAGCAGCCTACATACATTTTGCTTGCAGAGCATATTCTGAAAAATAAACTTTAAAAGCATAAGATAAACAAATGTAAGTATTTTGTGAACAATAACAGCTATTAAAACAGTACAATTAGCAAAGTTGTAAGTAAGAAAGTTTATTTACAGTGATAATAGTGCATTCACACTCTTTCCACAAATACTATATGTTATAATACACACAAACCCAAAACTATATTTTTGTTACACTTTCACAAACAAATTGTTATATTTTGGAAACTGTACAACCTAGACATATATTGTTAGAACATTTTTGTTAACCAAACATAAGCTTTCACATGACAACAATAAATTCCTGTATGAGTGCATATTTATTCAAATATTTACATAAATATGAAATCATATGCTTCATTCTATAATCAGCAAAATAAATAACACTGAATATCGGTCATGGTGTGCAATTTACAGTGCAAATATCAAATACAGTTTTCTTCAACAACATCTAAGGTTTCACGTGATGTTATGCAATAGTTTGTAAGTCACTTGTTTTTTGAAATATTAAATACACATGGACATATTATTTATTTCCATAATTACTAACTAACTAGCAGGGTGTAGAATGATGTAAATGAACAATGACAATGAATCTTTCTGTCTCTCATCACAGCATATGATGCCATCTCTCAATAACATGTAGGGCTCACCATTATGAAAGTATGAATAATGAGCGACAATTGGCAATTCGTTTCTCTGCCGCAGGGTATCCTAGACTAACAATCCTAGTATCATTTTGTTAATCACACCTTGCACTTTCTAATGCTGTCTATAATTAGCTGGTAAGTCACTTAGTTAAAAAAGCCAGATCCAAAAATGGTCTGGGCGCCATAAGGACCTATAGGTGTGAACTGGAAGTATACACAAAAAGCACTATAGGCTTGAATGAGTTAAAGGGACATTTTTTTCATGATTGCTTACTAATTTATTAGCGCTATAAGACTTTTTTTTGTAATAATGCAGTTTGTAGGATGGGATTAATTTTATAAGGATACTGTGTTGTGGAACAGATGATCATTCTGACATAATCTGATATGAGTAGTGGGGAGGGTCAGGAGTGGATTATCATCATATGCTGCCTTAATGTGGAAGGCCAGTTAGCTTGTCTGACAACTGATAGAAGGTCTGCAGGATGGCTGGTAAGATGCACCATGTGCAATGTTAAGATCTCAATGAGAATACTGCATGGTAAGGCAATCCAGTTTACGACAACAGGGAGCTTTGTCACTCTCTTTTTCTTTTGTAATTGAGCTTGACTGGATTCTTTAAAGGAAAGGATGAATAAAATATAAATGGGAAGTTATACTGAGATCTTTAAGGCTATTAAATTTAAATTATATGATACTAAGGTACCTGTGTATGTTACACCTGTAAGATGACCCTTGAATAACTGAAGAATAAGGGAAAATGAGTTTAACACTGTAGGATAGTACATAATGACTTTATATTGTAAAGATCAGGTTTCAAGATTGCTGTGCAGAGACGAGTTCAGTGATATTATACTCTTGTTGTTTACATCACAAATTTATCTGTATTCAGCTTTGATGGTTTTGGAATGGTAAAATGTGTTTTATGTTTGAATGGATGATAAAAATGATTTAATTAAAAATAAAGAGAAGCTGCATGCTGTGAGTTTCTGAACTGGTTGACTTGTTATAAGCAAAGTTAAGATCAAAAACAAGAAGGGTCTTGTGCATTCGCTCGATGCATATGGCTCAAACTTCATTAAAAAACAAGAAGGGTCTGATGAAAAAAAGAAGATACGTCTTACCATAACATTCCATCTGTGTTGTTGATCTTTGTTCATTCATTACTGATGGGTTATCGGTTCCATCTTCGGAACCAAGCCGGCCTTATATCAAGCTCGCATCAGCCAAAAACTCTAGAGCCAAGGTCCTACCCAGAATGCTCTGCTCCCTGTTACCTCAGATCGAGTTTGCAAGTTGATAGACAAAAGTAGAGGCTACTTCTGGTCATAACAGACCTACAATAAAGGAGTATATGAGATCAACCAGGAACCTCCGGAAGGGGATGGAGGGTGGGGAGTAATAAATGAACAAAGATCAACAACACAGATGAAACATTATGGTAAGACATAACTTCTTTATCTGATGTTGTTAATCTTCATTCATTCCTTACCGATGGGACAGAGTCCCCAGCTACCTGTATCGCTGGCTGGCCCTCATGGAAGGACATTCCTGAGCACCATGGAGCCAAAAGAAACTCTACCTCTGGAGGCCAAATTTGTAATGAAGGATAAAGGTATGAGGTTTGGCCCAAGTCGCAGCTGAGCAAATATCATTGAGGGAAGCCTTAGCATGGAAAACTGCTGAAGTTGCCATAGATCTTGTAGAATGTGCTTTCACTCTGTGAGGCAAGGTGATATTGTTCTGGTTGTAGATAAAGGTAATGCAGTTTCTTAACCATGATGCCAATGTAACGTTTGAGACAGGATGACCTAGTCTTGGTCCAGAAAAGGCCAGAAATAGTTGGTCTGATTTACGGGTAGATTTGGTTCTGTCCAGGTAGAATCGTATTTGCCTATGAACATCCAGGGAGTGCAGGCAATACTTTCCCTTGTTAGAATGATTAGGAAAAAATGCTGGAAGGTCAATAGACTGGTTGATAGACCACTCTGACACCACTTTTGGTAAAACAGAAGAATTAGTTCTCAGTGATACTCTATCCTTATGGAAGATAAGGTAGGGACGTTTGATGCATAAGGCTTGAAGTTCTGACAATCATCTGGCCGATATGATTGCAATCAGAAACAAAGTTCTCCACGAGAGATATTTTAAATCACATGAAGATGCAGGTTCAAAGGGGGGAGATGTTAGGGCTTGCAGGACCAAGGCCAAATCCCAAGGTTCTACTAAAGGGAGGTTTTAGGTGAAGAACCCCCTTCAAGAAAGTTTTACAGAGTCTATGTGACATGAGCAAAGAATCCTGGAAACCAATGTGGAAATTTGAAATGGCAGCTAAATGCACACGAATAGTAGAGGCAGACACCCCAGAGTGGAAAAGATGTGATAAGTAATCCAAAACCACCGAAATGAGGCTGACAAGGGGTCTAATTTATTTATTTTATTTTATTTTATTTTACATTTTGTGACCGGGAAAGTCCAGCTGGACACATGTCCATTTTTAGCGGAGGCCCGGGGAGAAAAGCTCTGTATACATACAATACACTAGTATACTACCACAGACTATTAACTATTTAAAATACAGATATAACACAGTTCTTTAAAATACAGAGATAACACATAATGGTAAATAACACACTTCTAGTACATTATGGTAAATTGTAGATTGATAAATTTTGTCTTGCATTTCTTTAGAATTTTATAGATACAATATTTTGTAGTAATGTTTTCATAGGTCACATTAGGATTTATGACCCGGTGGGAGACTTTGGTTTGTGGCTATGTAAACAATTGTTACTTGTATCGTTGTCTTTACCCAGGGGTATTACAGGAGCATAGCCAGTTGTTTTTAAGGTGGGTTTTCAGGAGTTTTTTAAATTGTGTAGTGGAGATGTTGGATGTAAGGATGGCTAGTAGAGTGTTCCAGAGTTTGGAGATGTAGTAGCTAAAAAGAGATTTCCCTGCTTCATTGTTATATTTGGTGACTTCTACAAGATTAAGGGTGCTGGATCTCAACGTTCTTGTTGTGGTGTGGGGTTGTAAAAGATGTTGGAGGGCTGGGATTTTGTCTGGGTAGTAGTATAGCTTATGTGACAGTTGATTGAGTTGAAATAGTAGAGGGAGTTCTAACCAGTTTATATTTTTGAGGGAGGTGCAATGATGTGTTCTATATGTGGATGCTGTAGCAAATCTAGCTATCTTATTGCAGCAGGTTTCTAGCTTGTTTAGGTCTGATTTACTAAGGTTGGTTAGTACTGCGGATGCATAGAGGAGGGTAGATAGCAGATGGAACCTGGCTACTGTGGTTCTGGATTGGTTTGTGAGGAGTTGTTTGTTGCGATAGAGCAGGCCGAGTTTTTTATGGACTTTCTTGATAGTTTGGGCAGTGTGCAGGTCAAATCTTAGGTTGTTGTCTATTTCAATGCCTAGAAGTTTAGTGTGGGTTATTGGGGTGATTATTGTTTTGTTTTCGGAGGGTATTGTGAAGTTATCTGTTGGGGGGTTCTATGAGAAGAAAATAGCAGCCATTTTGTTTTATTTGGGTTAAGAATGAGGTGGTGGTTAGTGAACCAGGTTTCTGCTAGTGAGAAGGACTCTTGTGTTTGTGAGTGGAGATGGTCTAGGGTGAGGGCTGCACATATGATTGTGGAATCATCTGCGTATTGAATAACTGAGGCCCTGGGGGTGGAGGATGGGAGTTGATTGGTGAATAGAGTGAAGAGCAATGGGCCTAAAATGGAGCCTTGAGGGACTCCTAAGGATACTGGTACTAGATGGGATAGTTGGTTTTCCCATTTTACTGCCTGATGCCGATTGAGGTTTAAGGTAGAGAGTGAGTTGAGAAGTTTATTGTGGTTAACCATATCAAAAGCCTTGGATAAGTCTAAAAATATGGCTGAAACAAGCTTTCCGTTGTTTCTATGGTAATTAATGGTATTAGTGAATGATATAAGTGCAGTGGATGTACTGTTGAAGGGCCTAAAGCTGTGCTGGTTTATAGACAGTAGTTTGTTTTCTAGGAGGTAGTTAATAAGTTGAGTGTGTATGACCCTTGCTAGGATTTTAGATATGGATGATAAGATAGCAATAAGACGATAGCTATTGAGTTCAAAGGAGTTACCTCCGTTGTGTATCGGTATGATATGGGAGATTTTCCATAGTTGGGGTACTTTACTCTCTGTGATAGATCTCTTAATGAGAATAGCAAGCGGAAAGGCTATGGCTGTTGCTGCTATTTGGAGGTATTCTGTGGGTAGGTTGTCTGCCACCAGGGTGGTGGGTTTGAGTTTTTGGAGGAGTTTTTGGATGGTTTTGATAGATAATGGTTGGAAGCTAAAGTGGGGGCTACTAGCTTGTGTTTTCATTGTGGTTGGTGTGTTTGTTGGGGTTGGGTGATTGGAGTTTATTTGGTTATTAGCTAGGGCCTGGATTGTCTCAGTAAAGTATTTGTTAAATTGTGTGGGGACATTGTCATTGTTGTTTCCTGTTTTGGGTGTGGGGGTAGTAGTTTTCCAAGGTTGCAGTACAGAGTTGACTGCAGCCCAGAATTTTGGGGGGTTTCCAGCATGTTTTTCTTGTAGATTTTCTAGACATCTTGTAGATAATTGTTTATTCACTGCCCATAGAGAAAACCATTTCCATTTATTGAGATAGATTAGTCTGGTGGACGATTTATCAGATGCAATAAGAATATAACGCACTGGGAACGAGAGGTTATCTTGCCTGGCAATCACTAGAAGTGGAGAAACCATGCTGTCAGCTTCAGGGTTGTTAGCTTGGAGTAAGTCAGACCCTACGAATGGGAGATCAATGTTGGGGATGGATTGAGGATCCATGGTCGATCTAGCAAGTGAGGCCAGAGGAAGGGGAACCAGACTTATCGAGGCCAATATGGAGCAATGAGGATCACATTGCTTTTCAACTGTCGTGCTTCCTTCAGAAATTGGGAGATAAGGGGGAGAGGAGGATAAGCATAAAGTAGACCCGAGGGCCAAGCGTGGACTAGAGAGTGTAGTGTAGGTCATCTTCCAGTAGACACTTGGTGGGAGCAGTGAGGAGCCAGTCATCTAGATATGGAAATGCCTGGAATCCTTGAAGTGGCAGGTGAGCGATAACCACTGCTATGCATTTGGTGAACACTCTGGGGGCTGTAGAGAGACCAAAAGGGAGTGCTCAAAATTGGTAGTGACTGGCTCCTATGTGGAAGCGGACATATTTTCCTGAGTGTTTGTCCATTTTTATGTGGTAATACACATCTTGAAGGTCTACAGAGCACTTCCAATTGCCTTCTTCCAGAAGAGGAAGGATAGACTGTACCATGACCATCTGGAATTTCTCTGTTTTTACAAATTTGTTCAGTGTGCTGAGATCCAGAATTGGTCTCCAGTCCTCTGTCTTTTTTGGCACCAAAAAGAACCTTGAGTAAAAACCGGATCCTATCTGGTCTGGGGGGACTGTTTGGATGACTCTGTTTTGTAGCAGCTTTTGAATTTCATGTGCTGCTGCTTCCCTTTGACTGGGTGGAATGTCGGGTAATTCTCTGGATGAGGTTGGACAGAGATGAAAGGGAATGCAATAGCCTCTGGATATTATCTGTTGTACCCAAGAGTCGGTGGTTATGTTTCACCAAGCAGTGGGGTACAAGGAAAAATGACCCCCGACCGCTTCCAGAGGTGAGCAGTCGGGCAATGCTTCAGGAGCACTGATAGGGTTGGCCAGAGAAAGAATCTCTGGAACCCCGGTTTCGTGGATTTCCTCTGCCCTGAAAGGGGCATCTTCCATTGGAGTTTCCCCCCTCTGCCCCAAGGGGAGAACTCGGTACGTGCATTACAGAAAGAGCCCTGTGATTTCTTGTGCCACATCTTCCCACTCCTCTGATTTCTGGAGTAGAATTGTTGAGGAGTGAAGTGTCTGACACCAATGGTAGATAGGGTCTTGCCATCTTGTTCACACCTTGCCAGTGTACCTTTAACTTTAGGGCCAAACAAAGAAACGGCCTTGATGGGGATGTTCATAAAGGAATCCTTAATGGAGTCTGCAAAGTCACAAAGGTGCATCCATTCCATTGCATGTGAAATAAGACGCATGGAAGAATTGGATATGGATTCTAGAGCTGCTATCTGAAAAGCTACATTGTCACACACCTCATCAGAAACAGCTCTTGTCAAGGTTTCAGAGAGTTGGTTGATAAGATCCCTCTGGAGCCTTGTAAAGTGTGCCAAATAGTTCAAAGACCGTACAGCAAAGGTCAAACATATGCTTCCCGAGTCTGTCTATCGCCCGGGACTCCTTGTTGGGCAGATGGACAGTTTGGCTCTCTTCTGCCAAGTCCTTCTTGGTTGCAGCCATCACCACCATGGCATCTACTAGAAGACCTCTTGACCCAATGGGGATGCTCAGCTGGGGGAGATAAGATCTTGTCAGACCTTTGTGGTATAGCTTCCAGGGTGGCAGGAGCCTTCCAAGCATGGTAGATGATGAGCTGGAAAAGCTCATCGGCCTGCAGGGTAACCCAGGAGGTAGGGGACTGGGCACAAAAGGCCTGCAGGAATACGGATTCCTCTGAGGAAGGATTAGAGGACTTTCACTCACCCCTCTGTCTAGGGATCTCGAGAATGTCACCAAAGGACACCTCATCAGATGGTGACCATGGGGACCCTTCCCCATCATCAAAGTCCATATCTTCGGTCAAAGACTCTTCAATGGAGTCCATGTGCTTCCTCTTGCACAAAGCCTTGCAAGCTACTTCCTCGGTGGGAGGTTCTGGAGAAGAGTGCAAAGAGGGGGTCTCCTGAGGGGGAGAAACCTGAGGCCCTTTTGCCCGGTGTCCGGTGGTTGTGGCTTGTGAGCGTTGCGGCACAGAGGGGGGAGAGGACTCCGACATGGGGGGTTTGCCAGCAGAAGCAAGCGCCTTCTCCATAGCCTGGAAGGCTAGCCTGCCCAAAGAGGGATGGGAGCCCGGAACCGAGCATGACAACTTCTGAACCAGGGTCACACCCTGCTCTGACGAAGTGACCCCCAGACCAGGAGTCTCAAGAGGACTGTGAAGCATGAGAGAGGGAGGATTCTTGGAGGGTGCCATAGAAAAAATCAGCGTGGAACCAAGAATGCCCTCCCCCCACAGCACAGCCACTAACCTGAGAAGAGCCCGATGCCCAGTGCACCGAGGGCCATAAGGATGACTCCAGCTCTAAAGTGAGATTCATTATTGGGGTCAGAGGGAGGGAAGCTGCTGTCAGAGGAAGAGGCTTCGATACTTGGGTGGAAGTCAAAGGAGGAGTGTATGTTGAAATTTGAGGAGAAATACATCCACCTGAAGGAGGGAACATATGTTTAGATGGTTGAGAGAGATCCCTGGCCACAAGCAACTGGTCAACAAGCCGCAACACATCTTGTTCAGAGAGACTCCTGGTCAACCTCATAGAGAAACCTGTAGGTGATTCTGGCCTTTCTAGAAAAGGGCTATATTGGCTACCAACAAACAGATCCAAAGAAGGAGAGTACTTGGTCCTTGCTAATTCAAAAGGTGCAGAGCCTGGAACCGAGGATGTCTGCACTGAGGAAAATGGTGTCGAAGTAGTCTGTGCCGATGAAGGCAGCGCCATAGAAGTCAAAGGTGTCTGCACCGTGGGTACGGTGCCGTTGAGGAATGTCTCTGCACCAGTAACAATGATGGTGCCAAAAAGGACTGCACCAAAGAGCATGTCAGTGCTGAAAGTGTCTGCACCATGGAGGACAGTATCGTCAGACTTGGGACCGAAGGGGATTACACCAACAGTGCCGAAGGAGACTGTACCTGCAGGGACAGTGCTGGTAAGGCCTGTGACAAAACTGTTGGAGCTGTAAGTGTCTGCACCAGGAACTCCGGTGCCAGTGGCGATAAGGAGGACATGGCTGGAGCAAGAATCAACTGGGGTGGAGTACTCCAGCACTGGAGTAGCAATTTTCACTTTCTTATGAGTCGACTCCCTGCGATCTCCAGTGGGAGATGAAGTGAGCGACCTCGATGAGGAAGAGGAAGAACACCTCTTACAGGGTTTAGTAGGAGAGGGTGAGCTCTCTGACCCAGAGATAGCCTCACAGAAAAGAGATTTGAGGAGACCTTTCAGTATTAACTTGTTTTTTCTCTCGTTAATAGTCCTGGTCAAAAAATTTCTACATATCCCACACGGGGGATCCACAGTAAGGTGGGAGACATTCAAACAATAGACACATAAGTCATGGCACTCAGAAAGTGGTAACTTATGGCTGCAATCCTTACACTGTTTAAAACCAACACTACTTTTCTTGTCCGACATAATGATGTGGAGAAGAACGACAGTACCAAGAGTAAGGAAAGGCTACCCCAGAAGGGTAAGAAGAGAGAGAAAGGAAGGATTACCAACGATGGTAATGAAGAATTACCTCAAAGGTAAGAAAAGGATAATAAATGGAAAGAGACTAAAGGGAGAGAGTCTTAAAGATACAATAGGGTAGGAGAATAATAAAAGTAACTGATTGGAAAACTTTTAAAGTACTAACAATATATAAACTTTCAAAAATTATTCACTTAGCTAAGAGAGAGTGGCTTGACACGGCTGTACAGCAACGCAGCAAACGAGATCTGCAGTAACAGGGAGCAGAGCATTCTGGGTAGGACTTTGGCTCGAGTGTTTTTGGCTGAAGCGAGCTTGATATGAGGCCGGCTCGGTTCCAAGGACAGAACCGATAACCCATCAGTAAGGAATGAACGAAGATTAACAACATCAGAGCACACAACTTTCAAGTCTTCTGAGTTTTGTTTTTATGCATTTAACAACTATTTTCTATTAATATTACCTAAAATATTGTGCAGTGTTATCTTTGACAACAAACTCTGTGGTAAGGGTAAAGCAAGCTTATTCATAAAATTAGTGTAACTGTACTCCAAAAGATCAGAAACCTCTCCAAATCACTGAATAAAAAGATTTAGCTTACTCCTAAAAGTAAATTACTACAATATCATTAAAACTTGTGATGATCTTTTCCCACACACGCACACATACACACACACACACACACACACACACACACACACACACACACACACACACACACACACACATACACGCATGTGCACCCCACGCATGCACACTTTCAGGCAAACTACCTGACCTTCTGAATAAAATAAGGACTGCTACTTTGAATTTAAACACTGCAGCAAACCTCTACAGTCCTGCATCTGGAATAAGAAAGCAACAAAAAAGCTGTAATATAAATGAGGTTGAACTTCCAAGGCACTAGCAGGGTAGCCACTGAATTACTTTACCTAAGTGTGTTGTTAGAGCAGGTAACAATTCTGGAGAGAGCATATCTGACCACCATTTAGCTGGTACACCTTTCCAATATCTGACTTTACTAAATTATTTTGCAAGACAGACAATGTAAAAAAACTGCTGGACAGTTACTAATGCTGTTTATCATGGCAACACTATATTCTCAACACCTTAAAAGAAGCGTGTCAGCCTATCCATTTTAAAACAGTTCAGCCATTACATTTTAGAAGTGTATGTTTCATTGCAGCTTAAGTCAAAAACTTTATGGATACTTTTTTCACAATTATAATAATGTTCTCAGTGATAAGAAGGACAGTAAAACATTTCTGAAACTGAATGCTGCATATATCATAAGAAAATGAGACAATTAAAAAGTTGGACATTTTTAAATGTGAACATTCCTATGGCTATAAGAGAGTCCAAATATTTGAAGAGGAAAATTCCAGGATTGCAGTATCTTAGAAAAATCCCTGTACTCAAAGTTATAGGCATCTTGAGGTAATAAAAAGGTAGAGTTTGGGCACGTGGTGGGGGGTGCAAACTCCCTGTAAAAAAAAAAGTCAATATCTTAACAGCACATTTTGATTTTTGCTTGCTATTTTATATAGCACTGCTCACATTTTTGAAAGTTTTACATTACACTGATGATCATTTATACAGCTGTATTGAAAATATTATATTATTTTACATTGTGGGAAACTTGCAGAAATGAAAACAAATTATGGAATCTCGTATCACATAGTCTGTGAAATATGTTGGTCTTATACATGCTGTCCATGTGGATCTGGTTACAGTCTGCTTGTTGACATCAGAGGGATCAGAGACATAGTCTGGTTCAAAAACAAGGCCATACTCGGTGACATGCCATACTCAAGTGATCGGCCTCCCCATAAAGGGCTTCAAAAGAGAATAATATCTTACAAAGTTATGTCTGTGATTCACCTGGTGTTTAAAAGCTTGCAGGGTCTTGGATGATGAATAGGTAATTATTTTCTCTGGACTATTTCTTTCAATACTCATAGCTCAGACTGTCTAACTTCAGTTTAGTGTACTGTGGCCCCTCTCTTTGCATCTGTATAGGACTTAATTCTTTCTATCTGATGACAGTTTGTCTGCCTCAACTGGTTTGCTGAGTCCAGATTTGGTTTGAGACACTAAAGGCAACTTGTTATCATAGTTGGTAACTGAATATAAGGTTTGCTCTGGAGACTCCATTTGTGGGGTGGATCAGAATTCCATTATTTCCTCAGTATAGTGTGAACTTATTGCTTTCAGTAAATGCTTTTAAAGCATTCAGTTCTGAGTTCCTTGCTAATGTCAGGCATTCACGGTGCTTTATTATATTGTCTCATGGTTACAAGAGAAAAAAAATAATAATGCATTCTCAGAGTCATTTATTCTGTATGGTAGGAAGTTGTGAAATGTATGTTTCTCATGGAATATTTTCCTTCAGCTCTCACATGGGTCTGCCCCTCACCAGAAGCTGTATTAAAGAAAATGGAATGTCATTGTAGTGCTACAAAATATACAGTAAAACCTCTCTGGCCACACAGTGTCTGATTTAAATAAATGAGGATCATTTGCCCGAGTAAAAAACACATACTGTCTGTGTGTGTGTCTGTGTGTGTATATGTATATATATATATATATATATATATATATATATATATATATATATATATATATATACACACACACACACACACACACACACACACATATATATACAAACATATATATATATATATATATATATTTACATACATACATATATATATATATATATATATATATATAGATATATACAAATATATATATGTATATATATATATATATATATATATATATATATATATATATATATATATATATATATACAAATATATATATATATATATATATGATGTATCCATAGAAGATATTGAATATTTATCACTTGCTGTCATCTGAATGCCACATTTACTACAATTCAAACATTTGTGTGAAATGTATGGCAGGATGTTTTATCAACTTGCTTCATGTTAGAAACTAGATGCATATAAGATCTACACCATTTCATAGGTTTTTAGTCAGTAGTTGGCTGTTATGGTAGGGATATAGCACTAAGACTATCACTACCCTAATAGAAAGGGCCATAGATGGCATTGCTCATGCAGGCATGTATGGAAAGTATCAGAGTTTTCACAATCTAAGTGTTGAAACAAAATATGTGCCACCTGTGCCACTATGTTGCTGGCATTCCAAATCTGATATTCAAGTAACAGAGTACAATTGCTACGATGTTGTATACAGTATCTCCCTGGGGAATGGGTTTCAGAGAGCAGTGGAAGTTATGCTTTCAATGAAAGCACTTATTCATAAAGATTTCTTCTTCTACTTTTAATACTGATACAGTATTGATTCTAAAAATTATCTTAAACCCAAAAGCAGAAAAGCATTGCAGTTTTGTTAAAAGATGGAAGCCATCATAGGCCAATCTTCTAAGCCTGTATGACTGTCTTTAGTCTTCTCTGCTAGAGTACTGTTGATACAATTGGATAGTATGTGTTGTCTTCATTTGAAGCCTACATCTTGAAATATAGTAAGTTCATTTATATACAGAAAAAGCACTGCATCCTATTTTCTCACATCGTTTGTAGTTAACACATGCACTGACATCTAGTACTGAAATACAGAAAATACAGCTTTTTCAAAACATTATCTTTCATTTATTTTGCCAGACAGATGTAGTAATTAACTTGCATATTATGACTTTCACAAAATCTTCTTATAAAAAAGCTGACAATTGTTATTCTCTGCAGTGAATCGGCATTAACCCCTTTTTTCCACTTTTGTACATGGGATAATAGATATATAACACGGAGACATATATGTATCTCAGATAATTCCCTTCCTCTGGAACAGATTCCTGATTCATGTGAAACAAAGTCCCTCCCTAACAGTATTTAAATGTAACTTGGACCACTGTATTGAAAATTCACCCCTTGTCTGGTGTCTATGTCCCTGATGGACAGAGGTAGTCATCATGTCATAATTGACAATCACCCCCTATAAAAACATCTAAAACATATAACTCGTGGGACACATTTGGACTGCACAGCTAGGCTTATAAAGGTCCTAGTGGTTGTTAGCCTGCTATACACCTATGAACCGATGATTGGTTTGTCACATCAGCAGTGGTCATCACCTAGATCCAATGTACACCCCAACAGCTGTTACATTAAAAAAATCCACATATATATGCAGACAGACAGTTTTCCAAGGGTGCATGGTTAAACTTTTTTTGCAGACTTGAAAGATTTCAGTAGAATTCAATGACTTAGTAAAGCTTCAACAAGTACTGATTAATATCTTTATTTAGTACATTAAATTTTACTTCTTGAATAACTGTATTATAAAAGACACTATATATTTTATGCTTGGCAGCGCTTTAAGATTCTTCCTTTCTTATCTGCTGGAGGATAATTTCAGACTGAGACTAGGCCTTAGACTCATTGTAGACATTGTTTATTTCCTTACTGCACCTCACCTTGTTTCTTGAAAGAGTTTTGGAATTACAACAGAACATAAAATAAGGACTAGGGGCCAAATTCATTAACCCCCACACTGTGTGCACAATGTGTACTCAAGAGCATCCCTACTGCATTTTGCATGCTTTCTAATTATTCACATAGATTACACTAAGTGTACATGTAGCCTATTTTTTGGTAACTTTTATGAAACCCCCCCTTGATATTTAAGGCTGCAAGAAAATCAGTATAAAAACTAAAATTAGTAAGAAGAAGAAGGTGTGAGTTATGCTTGTGTTGTCTGTTTACTCAGAATCGTGTACACTTAGTGTAGGCTTTAATGAATCCCAGTAAGGGCTGCATCCCACTGTGGTGCAAAGGACCACAAGGTTTGAATGATCTGGCATTTCCAAGCCAAAGCACTCTGCATCCAGGGTGTTTTCCTCTGAAAACACTCTAAAGCACTTCTTGCTCCATTAATTGCACAAAAATATAAAAATATTCTCCTTCAGCACTCTAGATCTAAAACTATTCTCAAATCACTTTGAACTTCCTTTACACACTATGCCCTTTTTAATAATCTTATTATGTGCACTAACAAAATATTCGGATAACATAGATTTTACAGATATTTGTTAATTAATTGGATTTCCTTGTATTTGTTTTAGTTGTCATGTTAGCAGTCTTAATAGGTAAATCATTATGTTTGTCCTTTAATGTTTTTGGATATTGCTATTAGTCAAATATTACTCTGTACATGTATTATGAGATTGTACCCACAGCTGCATAGTATAAATGGTTTTACCATGCAACCACTGCACTGTTATATTTCATATCAGTATGCCCAAGTGTGATCTGCTTTAGGTTTCCTTGTCAAACATCATTCATGCCATCCCAGCACTGTGAGTAAGCATAAGGTTTCCTCTCATTTTCTAAATAATTTTGTCTTAAGGAATTGCTGTTTCTTAGAATGTAGCCTTTGCACACATGGACACATCTCTATGGCGGTTTGCTGTACATTTGCTGTACTGGCATAGCATACACGTATTTGTTTATTTGTTTATTTACTTGTTTGTTTGTTTCCTTACGAATGCATGCATGGTCCCCCATTCTCACTTGACTGCTTCAATTTTCAGAGTGATTCACTCGTCTATTCTTCTTACTTTTGAGGCCCCAAATTCTCCTTCCTAGTTTTGCTAGCTATGACTCTTTTCTGGAGGGACTTCCGGACTCCTAAAAGAGTATATCATAGCAACTGCTCATTCCTAAGACTGATGAAGAAGGTTTTCCATTATGCAAGAGAGTGGAGCTTGGAGCTAATATCCTGCTGCAAGTAGTGAGGGGTCCATATAAAAGGATATCAGGTATGCAGGGTGATACTTCTGGATGACCTACACAAGATTTTTTAATTAATTAATTTTATTTTATTTATCCTTTGTTAAGCATGTTAGTCCCACTACACTTGTGGCCTCTTTTTAGGGGAGACTTGAGGTGGTATTAATACTACTAGGGAAATTTGGCCGGGAGATTGGGGAACATCACCTACTCTTTTTGATAAGTGCCATAGGATCTCTTACATCCACCTGACTTAGCACCAACTCTGGCAGAAGGGGCCTTGGTTTAACATCTTATCTGAAGGATGCCTGGTAGTCTCTCTCTTTGAGACTGGAGGTGTACTGCAATGCCCCTGGTTTCCATTAGAAGCAGAACATTCACCATAGAGTCCCACATCTTCCATCTAAAGTAGCCGTGTAACATGTGGTTGCATTATCCTATCCCACTGTGCCAAGTATTTTACCACTTTCATGAGCCCAATACTGTTGGGCATGATGAATATGTCTCTGCAACAGTGGTTCGGTCAGTGACGCAGCATCCATTAGGTAAAATAAATATATGCAGCTAGGAGATGTGCTGTGCATGCCTTCCTTTACCTACTGCTGAAATACAAAGGTGATTCACATAAATATACACCTACAACAAACTTGTGCTTTAGGTCCATATATACATTTTTTTTTAATTAATTTCCTCATTTCTTAACTGATAAATGAACTGGTCTGTCTCAGGTAATTTTTCAGCCATACGCTGGGTCACAAGGACAAAGGTATTTATTTTATTTTTGCTGACTGGGTTGCATATATTACAAATGAACAGCTGAAACTAGATAATCAACCACCATATTTTCTAGAGGTGAAAGGAAACTGCAGTACTTGAGCAAAACCCAGCAAGATAAGCTGAGAAGATGCAAAATGCACAGAGGAAGTGAATAGACATCAGATGTGAATCCTGGACTCTGGAACTGTGAGACAATCACTATCAGACAGTGCTTCCCAAGTTCTTACCAATGGATATCTAAAAAAGGATGCCTACAGAAGGTGGCAACATACAAGTCCAGCTACCTGGAATGACTTACAGTTCTCAGTACTGAATAAGTCAACTGAGGCAGGAATAGAACAGGGGGAATGGGCCTGCTTCCTTCTCTCAGAGTAGATTGGTTCATCTTAGAGTTAATCAGTAAAATTATAACAGAAAATGGAGTACAATATTCAGCTTTAGGATGATAATGTCTTGCTTGAACTGACATGCCTCCTTGGTTTCCATCCCTGCAGTGTGGAGAGGGCTCACTGTTTTACAACTTTTTTTCTAATCCTCACTTAAGTGTATTGTAAGACAGAGTAACTTTTGGTCCATTTTATACCTGCATCTATACTGAAAAGACTACGCAAATTAGATGGCTGAGGATTTCCATTGAGTATATTTTGGTTCCCATACTTGGCCCAAATATGATACAATATCTGGAAATCCATACCAATGCTGCTATGTCTCTTCATTCTAGAAGACTAAAATTATTTTCAGCATTTATAAAATACAGTTACATCCCAGAGATACATCTTGCTATGAGCCCTATCCTCATGTCAAAATGTGTTCTTACTTGTTTCAAATGAGTATATTAAGCACTAGAGGTATTTTGCACAAAAAGTTATCTAGATTATCTGTAGGTGTTCTCACCTCCCACTGCTATACTAAGCTGGAAAGCCCAGACTATTTGTTGCATTGTTTACGTCTGACAGTTCCTGTCGTCTAGTCTCCCTAGGTTCATTTGATAACATTGAAATGCTTAAACCATCACTGCAGGATGAAGAAGAAGAAATTCAAATTTAGATCATTTTCTTACATTTGAATGAGAAGGAATCTAAATTTATTGACAACATTCACCCTGTGTGGAAACAGTTTGTTAGGAATCCTGTTAAGCTCAGTTGCCATTTGCTATTTATTTGGATGAGATGTTAAACTGAGTTCACATTTCTCTTAACTGGTGGTAGTTTAGGTGGATGCAAAAGGTCTCACATCATTTACCAAAAAGAGAAAGGGTTTATTTATATCCTTATAATGTTCATACCATATTGTATCCATATTTATTTCATTGGTAATGTATGCACATTATTTTTAAAAATCCATTTCATCTTCTTAATTCTTTCATACTTGGAGAATACATACTCTGATCTCTAATCCTTTGCGATCATAACTTTATACACCATATGACCATTTACCAGAAGTTTATCCAAGGTCAGTCTGCACAAAAAATTCTGACATGGTAAAAATTCCTTTCATCACCTTTTCCTTTTTGTTATAGCTGTCTTCACATTACCCCCAAAATTATTCTAAAGTTACTCACAATAATATTTCTTCGTTATTTTTCATACGGTTCTCTTCAGCTTGTTCTCCTGTTTTCATACCTATCTTCTTAAAGACCATTTTACTCTGGTATTCAAATAATCTAGTCATCCCTTTGATTGTGATTCACTCATTCCTTGAAACTACTATATTTTTCATGAATAACCTTCACTAATAAATTCTGTGAATTTTCATTCCTTTTACTTAACATCCAAAATAAACTGAAAGACACCATGTGTACAACTGGACTGATCTGCCCCAAAACCTTTTTTCTCCTTATCAGCCTATAAATTACCTAATTTAATGCGATTCAAATTCAAACCCAATATTACTGAGAAATGTATTTGTGGCAGCTTTTTTTCTTTGTTTTAAGGAAATATAAATACACTTGCAAAAATACCATCATTTCCTAAAATATAAAATTAATCCAATAGTCCTCATTTCTAAATGACAGGTTAAATGTCTTCCAAAAACGTTATGTCTTTGACTTTGCCTAGAATACTTCCCTATTGTTTTTCAACTATCCTTTTACCAAATAATGTGCCTAATATTGATATTTCTGTCAGAGAAACTATCCCCCAGATTTACTAAACTTCCATGCAGGACTAATCTAGTCTTGCATGGAAGCGGCAGTTTAAGAGGAGGACAGCAGCGTGCCATGCATATTAATGAAGGCGCACTGGCTGAGCTCCAAATCCTACACGAAGTGTGGACGAGTACAGAGGGCATGTCTGAGAGCAGAGCTCTCAGAATAAACACGCCCCTGCAAAGGAGAACAGAAGAAAGTGTAAATAAATGGGTGAGACCGCTCATAGGTGTTCGCATATCCCCACCAACAGTCCCCATGTGTTCAACAGCAGCAGTATATTTAAATAAAATGAAGAGACCCTTTTATTTATTTTTTTTAAAACCCCAAGTACAGCTAACCGTAGGTGAGCGGGTGTGCCCATCACTTAGCTATGGTTAAAGCAGCTGAAAATGCTGAAGAGGATAACAAGGAATATATATGCAAATGAAGCAGCACAGCAATAGTGTAGTGGTTAGAGTATCTGCCTAATGAGCAGGCATTCTCGGTTCGAGTCCCACTGCAGCATATATCATTTTCAATGTGAAATCTGTATATGAACATAATTTTACATCTTTTTGCCGTATAACCTACATAATAACATTTAAATGTGAACTGGAGTACTGCATGAAATACACATGTGAAGTGTCAGTGTCATAATGAATACGACACTAGTAAGCATGTTTAAGCACAAATAAGCAGTACTAAGCATATATAAGCACTAGTAAGCGTGTTTAAGTGCATTTGCATGGGGGTAAGCATTGCCTACACAGATTAAGCAAAGTAGAAGCTAACTGAGTGTAAGAAACTGTAACCGGAGGTTAGCAGTGCTTACCGTCGTGCAAACCCGCACAAACCTGCTTACAACTGCTTTAAAGTGCCTTAATCACTCTGGATCCAATGGCCCATGTCCTGCCCAGCAACAAAATAATCTGCCTCTGCAAGGATCAAACCCAGGACCCTGTACATTATAGTCACAGTAGTTAACCACTAAAACATCATTGCAATATATGTGCATGAGGTATCAGCAAACTAATTCTCACCACAGGAAAATCAAACCAAACATGTGAACTGTATCCATGTACAGTGTGATGTTGGATAACTTGCCACAGAACATAAATATGTGAACTGGAGTACTGCAGTAAGCATAGATCTGAGGTGTAATTGTAATAAAGTGTAGAATTCCCCAGGTCCCCATACACTGTATGTACACATGAATCACGGATACCAGACACATATTTAACCTGTAATGAAGAATAAATCATTGCCAAATGGCAAATATAGTGCTAATTAACTATTAAGCAATGCTAACCGCAGCACAGCCCAAGTTAGTAAGTGTAAGCAACGTGTAGCAGAGCCAATTCAATCTGCCTAGTGGTATACCTCTTTAAACAGTGCCAACCTTATGTAAGCAGGTATGCCCATAGCTTAGCCTTTTCAAAACTGGCCAATCATGGCAAAGTGTGGGAAATGGCCGTATTTAAACCCCACATGCGGGAATAAGTCTCATAACTGGTTATAGCTTCCCACTGCAGGCAGAATGGCTGGTGTGAGTGAAGGCACTCGAGTCAGAGTGCAGCGCTGGGGCATCCAGGATTCCAAATTCATGGTATGGCTCCTAGTAAAATACCATTATCAGAGACTACTGCAGGGCCAGTACCAGGGGTCACAGTACAAAATGGAGGCCTGGGACAGTCTCGCCCGTGACCTCACCGGTGCCACAGGTATCCCCCAGACTGGGGAGCAGGTCAGGCACCACCATGCTGACCTGAAGGGGGATGTCCTGGAAAATGCCCCAGAACTGAGTAAGTACACATTCTACTAAGAAGTAAAAAATTGCCTAGCTTGTATATACTATGGATAGGAATGGCTAAATATCAATGCATTTCTCTGACAGCTGCAGATGAGCGGGCTGTGAACCAGCAAGCCCATGATGCTAGGCTGCAAAGGCTGAGTCGTGAGGCAGGTTAGTAATCAGTCTGCATGTACTGTCATAACAAATATTATAAGAGCCTTAGAAAGTGTTGTACCAGTAGAAATAAATGTGTTAATAGTCTGTGAATAAAGGTATAACCCCTGGAGTGCTTCTGTTTACTCTTCTCTCATATGTTTGTGATCTGTTCCATACTATAAATAGTGCTGTTGTATCTTAAGCAGTGCCACCCACACCATGGTATGCAGATAAAATGGGTATGAAGTTCTGCATAACAATGTGCCAAGAGGTCAGTCATATCATGCAAGTTAGCGAGACTTAGAAAACAGTTGAAAGCTGTACATCAATTCTCTGATAGCACAGTGTACTGTGATGTTAGCAATATTTTTTTGTCACACACAGCAGAGGTTTGACTCCTGGGAGTGCTACTAAGTTGTATGCATAATCATACCCCACAACCATACAGACTGTGATACAATGTTCAGATAGAAAGCTGTATGCATAATTACACCCAACTGTACAGAATTTGCTTGAATGTTCAAATTGTAAGTTGTATGCATATTTTTACCCCAATCTGTCCAGTATGTCCAGATAAATGGCCCATATCACCAGCTTGGTACACTGTTCCACTAAATATTCAGTGTGATGATCCAAGAAATGTAGGCAGCTGTCAATAACATCTAACTGATAGTCAAATGTGTACATAGTCAGAGAATGTATATGAAAACAAACATGTCATTCTAGCACCTCACCCAATGTGTATGACAGCAATTCTCAACATATGTTACATTAACACCTACAGCCTGTTACGCCTGTATTTAAGACACAGGTCACGTATATAATAATCTATAAACATACCAGTGTACAATATAAGGCCATTGTGTAGTATAATAATACATGTAAGGGGAAAGATCACTGCAGTGACTAAGAATGTTGTGAAAACTACAATGATATATTAGTTGTTAATTGAATCCTCTCTCTCACCCCTACCATATGTTCATAATAACCCAATGACACTCCTCAACTGGTATGTGTACACTCCAAACAATTTTGGGACATATGGCCTAATGGTTAATAATTATTCACATTTGTTTCTACGCATGTGCCATGTTAAAATACACCCATATTGGTGGTCTGTTGCCATCAATGAAACCCACATGCTGCTGTAATGGCCACTGTTGTTCTGCTTGCTCTGCAACTGTGTTAAATCTGGTGTGTTAGGTTAATGGGAATACCTATGCATGCTGTTATAACTAATCCTGAATGCTGTTGACTGTTACTAACCCATATCTGTCATAAATCTGCAACAACACAGCTCGTATGGGAAGGCCAGTCCCAGCGAACCCACCTGTCCCACCTCAGCTGTCCATGGCACCAGGCACCAGCACATCTGGGGCCCAGCCTGGGACGTCCTCCTCTGTGGACCCTGCACCACTTTTGGGAGGATCCACTGCAGGGGATGCCTCTCAGAGCGGGCATGGAGGGGAACCTGTCACCCATCAACAGGTCCGGGCCGTGGTGTGTAGGGAGCTTGATCTGGAGTATTGAGAGCATCTATGCCAGCTTGAGGGCTGAGTGGCACTATTATATGGTGAGCCTACCCCTCCAACACAGCCCCCAGCACAGCCACCTTCGGGGCCATGAAGGTGCAGTGGTGACTACCCATGGGTGGGGACCTCAGTCCCAATGTTTCCAGTTGGGGGCTCATGGGCTTGTGACTTCCAAACACCTGTCCCTGCCCAAGGTGTTTACCCCCCACATGTGTCATATACCGGCCTCTTGTGTATTTTGTCTGTTAACCTACCCAGCCTCCCTCCCCAAATATACCTACTACCCCTCCCTAACATCCCACTCTCAACCTAAAAAAAAGGGCAATCTGTTCCCACAAAAAAATCTCGCCCCATACATAGCTGTCCATTTTGCACACGTGTCCACTGGACACATGTAATCTGGTATAATTGGCATTACAATGAATATAAGTTGTCCTCATTCCTCTCCCAGGGGTATGAGGGTCCAAAAGTACCTGCAAATATAGTGTATATGCACAGCTGTTGCTGTAGAAGAAATGGGCAGCTATGGACCTTTCCTAATACCCTTCCTGCACATGCCTAGCTATTTTCCCTACTGTCTTTCCCTCTTTGTGCCCCATTTTTCACCGCTTTCCTATCAACCCCTTTTTCTTTTCTTTTAAAGGAATTATCTTGGGTGTAAGTGGCAGTAAGCACTGTTGAGCAGCGGTAAGCAGGTTTGCGTGGGTTTGCATAGGGGTAAGCTATGCCTACGCAGGTTGAGGAATCTGAAGCCAACTGACTGTAAAAAACATAAGCGGAGGTTTTCAGTGCTTACCATCGCGCAAACCCGTGCAAACCCGCTTACAACTACTCAAAAGTGCCTTAATCACACTGTATCCACCGGCCCTTGTTCTGCCTAGCAACAAAATAAGCAGCCTGTGCTAGGTTCAAACCTAGGACCCTGCACACCATAGCCAAAGTGATTTACCACTAAGCCATCGCAGCTATACATATCCTTAATGTATTCACAAACATATCATCCAGCCCAGTCATTCGACAGTACAGAGAATGTATTCAAACATTTAGCTGTATGTGTGTGAGTAAATATATTAATGTCTAAATGGTTACAACATATTGATATATATATATATACACACATATAAATATCTATGAACATATAAACATGCAAATGCCTACATCTATAGATATATATGTCCACATCTACATGTCTAAATATATACGGCAGGTTATATACTTATGTCAGCAGAAATATATATATATATATATATATATATATATATATATATATATATATATATATATATATATATACATATATAGGTATATACGGACATACATCCGCAGATAATGGGGAAATAACAAAACATATATGGCCTC